>NC_057813.1:173352-179519 GCF_018294505.1 Triticum aestivum
GTTTGGGGGTTTTGGGGGGTTAATTTAGGTGTTTCATATATTGTGTTAGCTAGCTATAATTAATAGAGAGAAGTGTCCTCTCTTATGTCCGTGCTTGGTCGATGCTACGTACTATACATACGTATAGAGAGGACTAGACACGCTAGCTAGCTAGTAAGCAAACGAAGGAAATAGAAGATCGTCATGAACATATATGCATACATAGAGAAGTGATATCGACCACCTCTCCTTCTCCGAGAGATTGGTCGAACAACAAGTTCTCGTATATCTATCCGACACTACCGGCTACATATATACAATAATTATCTCTTACAAATATAATCTCCTAACATACGGACTCATGGTCCACATAGTATTCTCCGTCTTCAGCGATCACGTGGTCAAGAAAGAATGCCTCCAATTCCTCTTGAATTGCTCGCATGCGAGCTGGTGCTAGGAGTTCATCCTGTCATGGTTCTAAGCCTGACAGTAATGTAGGGGGGTAGGTATGGAGAGGCAAGGTCTTAGCTATGGAGTAGTTGTAAGCACACGAGGTTTACGAGTTCGGGCCCTTCTCGGAGGAAGTAATAGCCCTACGTCTCGGAGCCCGGAGGCGGTCTACTGGATTATGCGTGTATGAATTTCAGGGGTGCGAACCCTTTACAATGAGGAGGGGGGTGGCTTATATAGAGTTCGCCCGACCCCTCCGGCCCTCAGTTGTGTAGGGTTTTAAATACATTAAGGTCGGCCGTTACTGGTAACGCCCCTAATAAAGTGCTATGATGACCATAAAAGCTACTTAATAACCGACCGTTAGCGTGCGGAATGCCTTTAGGTCTCCTGGCCGTCGAGTCGTTGGATCTTGGTCGAGTGATTGCTTCTTGGTCGAGTGTCTTCGAGTCTGTCGAGTGGAACACCTCCAAGTCGATTGAAAGGTGATTTGTTCTAGAGATGTCCTTGGCTAGGGCAGTTGGGACAGATCCATGACCCTACCCTAGGTACATAGCTTCATTATTAGCCCCCGAATGGATCGAGGTTTGTGTGGGGAAGGAGTTGAGAACTTCTCCGACTCATTTTTCATGCCATGAGCATATCTCGTTTTGGATCAATGAACCTGAGTGGTGACAGCAACTTCCTTTTCAGTCGCCTTGATCCATTCTTAGTTTCTTGTCGAATGAGTTTCTTTACTTGAAAGGCTCCGAGTGACGGCGTGGAGGAGATCTTCCATCTGACAAGTTGTTCTGTTGCCCGCAGATTTCGCGAGATTCGGATTTTGGGAAGCGCGCGGGATGGGGGAGGCCACAGTAACCGGATGGGATAGGGCAGAGCCGCCTCGATCTCCGTGCCACCTTTTTCGCAACGTATCGCGCGCGCGATTGTTACGGGATTTGACAGGACCGCCCGGGCCTACCAGTCAGCCACTCAGAAGCGACCTCATATAAGGCGTCGGACGGGGGTTTCTTGAATAGTGCGTTCCCATTCCCTCTTCTCCTCTTCAAGCTTCTTCGTCGAGCTCGCTCTCGCCCCAGCGCCGCCGCTCCGTATGCGTCTCACCGGCGACGATGGGGAAGGAGAAGACGGCGGCTCTAGAGCGGGCGAAGAAGGCGACGACAAAGGCGAAGGGGAAGGCGACCAGTCGGGGTGGATCTTCCTCGCGAGCTGGCCTGCCAAAGGGCTGGATCCAGGGCAACTTGATCCGCTCGGCGATCCGCCAAGAAGACCTCGACGACCTAGCCGAAGGAGGGTTGATCCCCCATGGATCGGTGCGGCTTCCGGGGAAGGAGTCCGAGCCGCAACCTCGGGAGGGTGAGCACATTCTCCTTGCCACCCACGTCGACTGTGGATTTTCCTTGCCTCCTCACCCATTCTTTCGGGGATTTCTGAATTTCTTTGGGGCACAACTCCACCACTTCACTCCCAACACAATCGTGTATCTCGCTGCTTTCGTGTCTTTGTGCGAGAATTTCTTGGGTTGTCGGCCTCACTGGGTTCTTTTCAAGCACATTTTCACCTGTCGTTCTCAAACGGTGAAAAAGGCCAATCCGAGTGATGAGAGAACACAAGTGATTCAGATGTGTGGGGGTCTTGGTGTTCAGATGAGAGGGAAAAGTTCCTTTCCAGCCATGATTCTTCCCGACTCGGTTCGTGGATGGCAGTCGACCTGGTTTTACTGCAAAGACCAGTCGACGCCAGGCCAATCGACTGGCCTCCCTCCTTTTACCATGGACCGAGTGAGGAAACCGTCCTCTTTGAAGGTGCTCCCGGAGGAGAAGGCACATGTTAGGGTGCTGGTCGAACGAGTGGTCCAGCTTATCCGTGACGGAGTCACCGGTATGGATCTCTTGGAGGTTTTCCTTCAGCGGTGCATCCAGCCTCTTCAGGCCCGAGACCATCCGATGTGGATGTATTCGGGTCTTGACGACTCCACTCGGATTCACCCGGAGGAGGTCGATGACGACACACTGGAGAAGTGGCTGTCGGGCATGACCGGAAACAAGGACAACCCCAGGGGAGCCAGGAGAGTTCCTCCATTCGACCAGTCCCATGTACGAGAGAAGGTCCGATTCTGAGCTTTTGATTGTAATCTGAATTCACTCGCGCAGCTGCCTATACTGTGTCGACTGACTTTGTTCTCTCTGCTTTCTTTCAGGCCCTTATCGAAATGTATTCAATGCCCAACGGAGAGCAAGAGCAGGACCCGGAAGGAGAGGTGAGCGGCGGCGACAGTGGCGAATGGGATTCTGACGGTGAAGGGGACGAAGAAAGCGACGACTCAAGTGACTAAGAAGAAGTCGAGTCGCCTCCTCGCAGGGAGAGGTGGTCCAAGCTTGACCAAGAACAACCGAGCGCCCGTGAAGAGGCGATTGCTCAGGCTGGTCAGTCTTCAAAGCGTCCTCGGACCTCTTCGCCAACTCCAACAAAGCATCCCAAAGTTGCAGAGCAGAAGCCTCGGAAGGCATTGCCGAAGATTAAGATTGACATCCCCGTCGCTTCTGCGTGAGTGTCTCCCTTTGTATTCACTCGACGCCCCGTGCTGTTTGTTTTTCTTGATTTAACCGGACGAACTTTGGAACTGGCAGCGCTGCTACTTCCGGGACCTCAGCTTACAGGGACGATGATGAGGTAATGGAGGATGCAGTTACTGCCAATCTGGGTATGATTTCTGCCATTCTGTCTTTATTTGGTCGACTCAACTGCAATGTGTACCATTGGGTGATGTGATTTTGGCGATTGAACTTTGAACAGCTCCTAACATTATTGAGCTCCCCGATGATGATGATGATGATGAAGAGCCCGAGAGGCCTTTGATGAGGAAAAATAGGCAAGCTCCTGCAAGCAAGGTGCCACAGTCGACGCCGAGGGCGGAACCAGTCGTTCAGGACGCTGGTGATGCCAATCGGGGTTCTGTTACCTTCGCCGTGCCATTGTTGAGTGCCTTGCCTTCTTCGTCGACTGCTCAGGCCCCTGTCGACCCACCTTCAGTTTTTGCGACCCATCATGTCCCAGAGGACGAAGTGAATGCTGCCAAGGAAGCCATACGCCAGGCGGGCATTATGATGGAGAAGATGAAGACGGTGCAGGACGCCAGTCAGGCCGCCTACGATGCCAGCTCGGCTCTCCAAAGCAACGTTCAGGCTAATTGGTCGCCGCTTGTTCTGTTAGGATATGCTATCTGAAGACTCTCTTTCCGAAAATGTTTGCATCTGTACACCCATTGGGTGCGTCGATTGAATTTTTGAACTAGTGGGGGCACGCTGAGTGCACCCACTTGGTGTAGTCCCCGAGACTACGGTCGACTGCTGGCAGTCGACTGTAGTCTTTGTATTTTGATTCTTACGCTTGATGTGGTCTGGCCGCGTCGAGTGTAAACCGAACTGGTAGTTTGTCTCTTCTGCTCGGTCTGGGCGAGTGGGATCAAAACCGGTGGGGGCACGCCAAGTGCACCCACTGGTTGTAGTCCCCGAGACCGCGATCGACTGCTGGCAGTTAACTATGGTCTGAGTTCTTATTTCTCTCCCTTTTTTTACTCCCTGCACTCGACTCCGGCGGGCCGGTCGAGTGGGATCATAACCGGTGGGGGCACGCAAAGTGCACCCACTGGGTGTAGTCCCCGAGACTATGGTGGACTGCCCGCCGGAGTCGAGTGGGATCATAACCGGTGGGGGCACGCAAAGTGCACCCACTGGGTGTAGTCCCCGAGACTATGGTGGACTGCGGGCAGTTGACCGTAGTCTTAGTATTTATTGTCCCTATCGTTTTTTGCTGTAAAATAACCTCTCCTCCCTGATTGTAGAAATCTTGTGATCTTGGAGCTCGCTTTGCTGACTTGGAGAAACAGCAGATCCAGCTGAACCTTGACTTGGAATTGGCCAAGACAGAGCTGCAAAAGGCCAAGGACGACGCCAATGGTAAGACGAGCTTGTCGACTGGTTTGTCTTAGGCTTGAGTACCCTTCTGCTCTTTCTGAATCAAGCACCATTTCTTTGCAGAAAAACTGAGAGAAGCTTTGGCGAAGAAGGATCAGGATTTGGCTGCTGCTCAAAAGGAAGCTGACGACAGAACCGCTCTGGCTGAACAGAAACTGGCTTCGGTCGGCCAGTTGGAAGAAGAGAATACAAAGATGAAATCTGCTCTAAATGAAGCCAACAAGGAGTGCACGCACTTGGAAAAGGACAATCTCAACCTGTACGAGAAGATGGAAGGCATCGCTCGCAGGAGGGACGATCTGGAGAGCTATCTGAGGAGCCTTGCCAAGAAGTTGTTCATCAAGCTTGAAGGTACACATTTTGTTCCGACTGATGTTTTTGTCGACTCAGCGTATGAAAATTGACTTATCCCTGGACCGTGAATGCGGAGCTTTGCCAGAACTTCGAGGAGGAGACTGGGCGGATTGAGCCAGGTTTGGACCCAATCAATTCTCCCATGAAAGATGAAACTGCCATGAATCTGCTCCGACTGGAATCCCGTATTGACGGTGTTGTGGACTACTTGGCTCGACTGAAGGTCGCCACGTCACGGATCGACCCGGCACTTTGGCTAGAGGCCACGCTCTAGAATGATCTTGAGTCCCTGATGACTCGACTTAACGAGATCCCTGATCGAGTGCAGGAGTGGAAGAAATCTTCTGCCCGGTGCGGTGCTGATGTGGCTCTATCTTTGGTTCGTGTCCACTACAAGGAGGTGCGACAAGATAAGCTGGCAGCAATCAAGGTCGCCAACACCCAGAAGCATGACTTCCGATCTTTTATGGAGACTTTCATCACTGCAGCCACTCGAATCGCCGACGGCGTCGACCTGGACGAGTTCGTCGAGCCTGCCAGTCCTCCTCCTGTGGAGTGAACAAACTTTTATGCCCCACCTTAAATTTGCCTCGGAATGCCGAGTGGTTTTTGTGACCGTTAAACTCTTTCGGGCTGAATGCCCGAGCACTTCGATCTGTGGTCCGGAACCTTTAGGATTTATCTGAACTTGGTTTATCGTTGAATATCTTCATGAATCCTCCGTCGAGTGGAACTCGTTCTTCACTCGAGACAACTTTTGTATTTGTGGCACAGCTCCGAAGGAGAAGGTAGAAGTCGACCTGCACCTCGTCATCCTTGCGGGTCGGCGATGGAGCGCACGTTGTATTTGTGGTGAAGCTCCCAAGGAGAAGGTGGCAGTCGACCTGCACCTCGTCGTCCTTGCAGAGTGGGATGGAGAGCATGTTGTATTTGTGGCGAAGCTCCCAAGGAGAAGTTGGTAGTCGACCTGCACCTCGTCATCCTTGCGGATAGGGATGGAGCACGCGTTGTATTTATGGCGCAGCTCTGAAGGAGAAGGTTGCAGTCGACCTGCACCTCGTCGTCCTTGAGGATTGAGATGTGTTTCGTACTTAGGCGAGTATTGGACTGCAGCTAAGCCCCCGAGTGGGAGGCTGGCTCACCACTCGGTAGGATTTTCAAATACTTAGGCGAGTACTGGACTGCAGATAAGCCCCCGAGTGGGAGGGTCGCTCACCACTCGGTAGGATTTTCAAATACTTAGGCGAGTACTGGACTGCAGCTAAGCCCCCGAGTGGGAGGCTGGCTCACCACTCGGTAGGATTTTCAAATACTTAGGCGAGTACTGGACTGCAGCTAAGCCCCCGAGTGGGAGGGTCGCTCACCACTCGGTAGGATTTTCAAATACTTAGGCGAGTACTGGACTGC
>NC_057813.1:179773-221396 GCF_018294505.1 Triticum aestivum
CCCTGAGTGGGAGGGTCGCTCACCACTCGGTAGGATTTTCAAATACTTAGGCGAGTACTGGACTGCAGCTAAGCCCCCTAGTGGGAGGCTGGCTCACCACTTGGTAGGATTTTCAAATACTTAGGCGAGTACTGGACTGCAGCTAAGCCCTCGAGTGGGAGGGTCGCTCACCACTCGGTAGGATTTTCAAATACTTAGGTGAGTACTGGACTGCAGCTAAGCCCCCGAGTGGGAGGGTCGCTCACCACTCGGTAGGATTTCCAAATACTTAGGCAAAACGGGTTCGCAGCTAAGCCCCCGAGTGGGAGGCTGGCTCACCACTCGGTAGGATTTTCAAATACTTAGGCGAAACGGGTTCGCAGCTAAGCCCCCGAGTGGAAGGCTGGCTCACCACTCGGTAGGAAATTATTTTTACAAACTTAGGCGAAACGGATTCACAGCTAAGCCACCCGCTGGGGGATTTCCCATGCAAACAAAAACAATAACAATCACTGGGAAAATTATAACGCTCTTGTCTTTGATAAATAAACTACAGAAGTTTTTCTTATTACATCTCATCCGTGTGAGAATTCAAGTATAAAAGGGGCGGAGCAGCTCCGCATTCCAGGCTCGTGGCTCATCAATCTGGCGATCGACATTATAAAGGTGGTACGCTCCATTGTGGAGGACTCTGGTGACTATGAAGGGACCTTCCCAAGTAGGAGCGAGTTTGTGTGGTTTCTGTTGATCCACTCGGAGGACCAAGTCTCCTTCTTGAAAGGCTCGACTCTTCACATTTCTGGCATGGAACCGACGCAAGTCTTGCTGATAGATGGTCGATCGGATCATGGCCATTTCTCTTTCTTCTTCTAGGAGGTCGACTGCGTCCTGTCGGGCTTGTTCTGCTTCATCTTCAGAGTAGAGCTCGACTCAGGCTGCGTTGTGAAGCAGGTCACTCGGCAAAACTGCTTCGGCCCCATAGACCAGAAAGAATGGGGTTCTTCCGGTCAATTGGTTCGGGGTTGTCCTCAATCCCCAAAGAACTAATGGAAGCTCGTCGACCCATGCACCTGTTGCGTGCTTGAGACCGCGCTTCAATCGAGGTTTCAGTCCTTTGAGAATTAAGCCGTTTGCTCTTTCCGCTTGTCCATTCGACTGGGGGTGAGCAAGCGAAGCGTAGTCGACTCGTGTGCCCTGAGAGGCGCAAAAGGCCATGAATTTGTCGGAATCGAAGTTTGACCCATTGTCAGTGATGATGCTGTGTGAAACTCCATATCTGAATATCAACTCTCTGATGAAACTGATAGCAGTGCAAGCGTCAAGATTCTTGATAGGCTTAGCTTCAATCAATTTGGTGAACTTGTCAACTGCTACTAGCACATGAGTGAAGCCGCTCCTGCCCGTTCTCAGTGGTCCAACCATGTCCAGCCCCCAAACAGGGAAGGGCCAGACGAGTGGAATGGTTTTCAGGGCTGACGCGGGCTTGTGCGACATATTGGAGTAATACTGACATCCTTCACATTTGTCAACTATCTCTTTCGCCATTTCATTCGCTCTTGGCCAGTAGAATCCCGCTCGGTATGCTTTAGCCACAATGGTCCGAGAGGACGCATGATGACCACAGGTCCCCGAGTGGATATCATCAAGGATCATCTGACCTTCTTCTGGTGTTATACACTTCTGACTGACTCCAGTCGCGCTTTCTCTATACAACTGTCCCTTTATGACTGTAAAGGCCTTGGATCGACGGACGATCTTTCGAGCCTCTTCTTCTTCCTCTGGGAGTTCTTTCCTTAGGATGTACGCGATGTACGGTATTGTCCAGTCAGGAGTGATGACCAAGACTTCCATGATCAGGTCGACCACAGCTGGAACTTCAACTTCAGTCGGATCCGTGGCACTTTTTGGCTGCGGGGCCTCTTTAGTGAAGGGATCCTCCTGAACTGATGGTGTGTGGATGTGTTCCAAAAACACATTGCTGGGAATGGCTTCTCTTTTGGAACCTATTTTTGTCAAATCATCAGCTGCTTGATTTTTCAGTCGGGGTATGTGATGAAGTTCTAACCCCTCGGATTTCTTCTCCAGCTTTCTCACTGCATTGCAATAACCAGTCATGGCTGGACTTCTGACGTCCCACTCCTTCACCTGATTAACCACCAAATCTGAGTCGCCATAGACCATGAGGCAACGGACGCCGAGTGAAATGGCCATGCGCAACCCATATAAAAGTGCTTCATATTCTGCCTCGTTATTGGAGGAATCAAAGTGGATTTGAAGGACATATCTGAGCTTATCTCCTCGGGGGGATACCAATACTACCCCGGCACCGGAACCATTCAACATTTTGGAACCGGCGAAGAACATGGTCCAATGCTCCGAGTGAACCTGAGTCGGCAGTTGCTGTTCAATCCACTCGGCGACGAAATCTGCTATTGCCTGGGACTTGATAGCTTTCTTTGCCTCAAACTTGATATCTAGAGGAAGGAGTTCAATCGTCCATTTTGCCACTCGACCAGTTGCATCTCTGTTGTGCAGGATCTCTGACAATGGAGCGCCGCTGACGACTGTAATGGAATGATCGGAGAAGTAGTGAGCAACCTTCTTTGTGGTCATATAAATCCCATATACAAGCTTCAGATAATGAGGATATCTTTGCTTCGACGGGGTCAAAACTTCAGAAATATAATATACTAGGCGCTGAACTTTGAAGTCTTTTCCTTCTTCTTCCCGCTCGACCGTAAGTACCGTACTGACGACTTGTCCCGTGGCTGCGATGTAAAGAAGCAAAAGCTCTTTGCTGATTGGGGGCAGCAAGCATCGGCTGGGTGGAGAGCAGAGCTTTGAGCTCTGCAAACGCTGCATCAGCTTCAGGAGTCCACTCGAACTTGTCTGACTTCTTCATCAATCGGTAAAGAGGCAATGCCTTTTCACCGAGACGAGAGATGAATCGACTTAAAGCGGCCAAGCAACCAGTAAGCTTCTGGACGTCATGCACTCGCACAGGACTTTTCATTCGGAGTATAGTACCGACTTTTTCTGGATTGGCGTCGATTCCCCGTTCGGAAACAAGGAAACCGAGTAACTTTCCGCCAGGAACTGCAAATGTGCACTTTGATGGATTAAGCTTGATATCATACCTCCCGAGGTTGGCAAAGGTTTCAGCAAGGTCAGTCAGCAGGTCGGAACCCTTCCGTGACTTGGCCACAATATCATCCATGTATGCTTCCACATTCCGACTGATTTGAGTGAGCAAACATTTCTGAATCATCCTCATAAATGTGGCTCCGGCATTCTTGAGGCCGAATGGCATGGTAACATAACAGAAGCACCCGAAAGCCGACCGATAGTGATGAAAGCTGTTTTGATCTCGTCAGGCCCATACAGACGGATCTGATGGTACCCAGAATAGGCATCTAAAAAAGACAGTTGCTCACATCCCGCAGTCGAGTCGACTATCTGGTCGATGCGGGGGAGAGGAAAATGATCTTTCGGGCAGGCCCGATTGATATGTTTAAAGTCAATGCACATGCGAAGTGACTTGTCCTTCTTGGGGACCATGACAACATTGGCGAGCCACTCGGAGTGGTAGATCTCTCGGATGAACTCCGCTGCTAAGAGCCGAGCCACCTCCTCACCAATAGCCTTTCTCTTCTGGACGGCGGACCGTCGGAGATGTTCTTTGATAGGTTTTACTTTTGAGTCGACTCGTAGGCAGTGCTCAGCCAGTCCCCTGGGAACACCCGGCATGTCAAAGGCTTCCATGCGAAAATGTCCCAGTTCTCACGGAGGAACTGGATGAGCGCTTCTTCCTATTTGGAGTCGAGTGTTGTTGAGATATGAGTCGGAGCAGCACTGGGATCAGTCGGGTGAATGTGAGCCGGCTTCGTTTCGCCAGACGAATGAAAAGCTGATTCTATAGTGGGCTTCTTGGCTCGCAACAAATCACTCGGGTCTGCAGTCTTCTGGTGTTCCTGCAGCTCCACCACTGCCATCTGAGCATCAACGATCTTTGAACCTTTCTGAAAACACTCTTCTGCTTTCTTCCGATTGCCCATAACAGTGAACACACCTTTGGGACCAGGCATCTTCAATTTGAGATACACATGACATGGTCGAGCCATGAAGCGTGCATAAGCCGGCCTGCCCAAAATAGCGTGATAAGCACTCTGGAAATCTACAACTTCGAACGTCAACTTTTCTTTGCGGTAATTCTTGGAATCACCGAAAACCACATCAAGAGCAATCTGGCCGAGTGACTCAGCCTTCTTCGCAGGAATGACTCCATGGAAACTCATGTTGCTGGTACTGAGTCTGGACATCGGAATGCCCATCCCTTTCAGCGTCTCAGCATACAATATGTTCAAACCACTGCCGCCATCCATCAAGACTTTGGTCAGTCGAGTGCCTTCGACAACTGGGTCGACCACCAAAGCTTGCCTCCTAGGGGTGGCAATGTGCATTGGGTGATCGGACTGGTCAAATGTGATGGCAGTCTGAGACCACTTCAGATAACTGGGTGTTGCCGGAGCAACCATATTCACCTCACGGTTGATAACTTTCAGTCGACTTTTGCTTTCAACATCAGCAAAAATCATCAGGGTGGAATTGACCTGGGGGTATCCATCATCACTGTCTTCCTTGTCCTCAACTTTGTCTGACTCCTTTTCCTTATCTTTGGGCTGCTTGCCCTGGAACTGCTGGATCAAGAGCCGACACTGTCGAGTGGTATGTTTCGGGTAAATGAACTTACCCTCTTCATCTTTCTTGGTGTGGATGTGACATGGCAAATCCAACACATCATTTATGTCTTGGTCTTTAACTTTCTTGGGGTTCCAAGGTCCTTTGGGTTTCCCCTTAAAATTTCCTTGAGTTACAGCCAAGGCTTCCCCAGGAGCAGCTGGCTCGGCTTTCCGCTTCTGTTTCCGATTGGAATTTCCTTCGGATTCTTGAGCGACTGACTTGAGCTTGCCACTCTTGAGTCGATCCTCATCTTCACCATTAGCATACTTGGTGGCAATCTCCATCATCCGATTCAGAGACATATCTCCGGTTCGACCGAATTTCAGATTCAGTTCTCTGTACTTGATGCCTTCTTTGAAGGCACAGACTGCTTGGTGGTCAGGCACATTCTCTACCGTGTGATGTAACGTGATCCATCTCTGGATGTAATCCCTCAAAGTTTCATTCGGCTTCTGCACGCAAGACCGCAGTTCCGTCAGCCCTGCCGGTCGCTTGCATGTTCCTCCAAATGTGGTGACAAACACTCGGGCGAGATCTTCCCAAGTGTAAATGCTGCTGGGTGCTAACTGATTCAGCCACGCTCTGGCCGAGTCCTCCAACATGAGAGGCAGGTGCTTCATGGCCACTTCATCATTGCCACCGCCAGTCTGGACGGCCACTCGGTAGTCTTCAAGCCAAGTATCGGGCTTGGATTCACCAGTGAACTTACTGACTCCAGTCGCCAACCTGAAGTTGGGAGGAATCACAGTGGCCCTGATGGATCTACTAAAGCACTCTGGCCCCGAAATATGTACTCTGCTGCTGGTAGGTGCTTCTCTGTCGTGACCTTCTCGGTGAGCTTTGTTCCTGTCGACCAAACCTTGAACGAGAATGGATCTCGCATCAAAACCTGGTTCCCTGGGGTCGACTGGAATCCTTCGCCCAACACTATGAGGGCGCCTGTCATCCTGCTGTCGAGGCACATACAACCCGCTCCTCGGGGGAGGGGTGGGCACTCGACATACTGCTCACGGTTCCCATACTGATTACGCCGGTCCCCACGTCCCTCACGCCTCAGGGGCGATCTTGGGCTATGAGCCGATTGGACTGTGTCTGCAGCAACGGATCTGCTATGAATCCTGTTCCGCGACTGAGAGACAGCGGAATTCTGGTCTCCTGCTGCTCGGAGTAACGCTCTGATCTGCAGCAAGCCTCTGCCAGCCTCCGACTGGGAAGGCTGAATCGACTCTGCTATACGGGCTGCAGCTACTAAATTCTGAATCGGAGTTACCTGCGGGGGCGGAAATAGGTGACGTCGACTGGATTCTGGAACCCGTTGTCGCACACACTCGTCGAGTGCTCGCTGGAGGTTCTCCAGTCGAGTGCGCTCAGCCAAGTTTGCCAGGCGCGCGTCCTCCAAGGCACGAGCCTCGGGGGTTTCTCCAATGATAGGAGTGTGCAGTGCATCCATGTTCCGGCGACGAAGTTCTTCTCTCTATAGCGACGTGAGAGGCTTGGGGAGATATTCCTCATGGGGACGCGACGGGTCGCCTCCACCTGCGCCTCCGTTGGTGCGGGGAAAACCGGGAGGACTAGGCGGTCCATCGACCATCAGAACCTCCGCCGCCGGATCACTGCTGTCGCACTCGGATGCGGTCTTTGCGGAGCCAGTCGAACAGGCCGTAGAGGGATTCGTCGGGCTCGATCGCTGCGACTTGAGGGGTGGCCGACTGGCGTGCCACCGCGTGTCTCACCCAACGCTGAAGTCTCGACCGACCGGAGCGCTTGCGCCGGCGGGAAACAGGGAGGGAGGACAACACAGGAGCCGACCGGTAGTGGGTCGACGGTTGCTGCAAGAGGACGTCGGGACGCACGCACAAAAGTGCGTTGCCCCGCGGACAGGGAGTGCGTCCACATCGAGCGGAGCCTCCTAAAGCCAAGCGGAGTCGTCGGCGATGAACGTGAGCGCGCCGAGACGGATCTCGCGGCCCTCCACCAAAACTCCGCCAGAAACCATGATGATTTGGATCGGAAAAGATCGCAACTCCTCCAACAAATCGCTAAAACACCTGCCCCACGGTGGGCGCCAACTGTCGTGGTTCTAAGCCTAACAGTAATGTACGGGGGGTAAGTATGGAGAGGCAAGGTGTTAGCTATGGAGTAGTTGTAAGCACACGAGGTTTACGAGTTCGGGCCCTTCTCGGAGGAAGTAATAGCCCTACGTCTCGGAGCCCGGAGGCGATCGACTGGATTATGCGTGTATGAATTTCAGGGGTGCGAACCCTTTACACTGAGGATTGGGGTGGCTTATATAGAGTTCGCCCGACCCCTCCGGCCCTCAGTTGTGCAGGGTTTTAAATACATGAAGGTTGGGTGTCGGTGTCAAAACCGGCGGATCTCGGGTAGGGGGTCTCGAACTGTGCGTCTAGGCCGGATGGTAACAGGAGGCAAGGAACAGGATGTTTTACCCAGGTTCGGGCCCTCTTGATGGAGGTAAAACCCTACGTCCTTCTCGATTAATATTGATGATATGGATAGTACAAGAGTAGATCCACCACGAGATCAAGGAGGCTAAACCCTAGAAGCTAGCCTACGGTATGATTGTTGTATGATGAAGTTGTCCTACGGACTAAAACCCTCCGGTTTATATAGACATCGGAGAGGGTTAGGGTTACACAAAGTCGGTTATAATGGTAGGAGATCTAAATATCCGCATCGCCAAGCTTGCCTTCCACGCCAAGGAAAGTCCCATCAGGACACGGGACGAAGTCTTCAATCTTGTATCTTCATAGTCCTGGAGTCCGGCTGAAGGTATAGTCCGGCTACCCGGACACCCCCTAATCCAGGACTCCCTCATCGGGCTTACTGGTAACGCCCCTAATAAAGTGCTATGATGACCATAAAAGCTACTTAATAACCGACCGTTAGCGTGCGGAGTGCCTTTAGGTCTCCTGGCCGTCGAGTGGTTGGATCTTGGTCGAGTGATTGCTTCTTGGTCGAGTGTCTTCGAGTCTGTCGAGTGGAACACCTCCAAGTCGATTGAAAGGTGATTTGTTCTAGAGATGTCCTTGGCTAGGGAAGTTGGGACAGGTCCATGACCCTACCCTAGGTACATAGCTTCATCACATCCCGCTTCCGAAACATCTAATTTGAAGAAGGGGGTCAATACATATATATATATATATATATATATATATATATGAATGAATGAAACTCAACACAAATGATGGTAATAAAATAAAATTGTGAATGTTGTTATTTACACACTTCATATTGTTTGTCAGAGTAGGCTCGCTCACAGGTCGTGTGGCGGATGGACTCGCAAATGTAGTATCCACAGAAATTATTCCCTTGTTCCTGCCACAACCACTTTACAAGAAATAGAGGTCAATCAAACTGATAAGCAAGAATGCCAAATGGTATTGATGAAACTAGCGCTTGAATCAATAGGAGATGCGCGGAACATGCTACTATAGTACTTACTTTCGGGTGTCTAAATTGCAGCTTCTTCGGGAGTCCCGGAGCTTTTTTGGTGAATTTTTTTCCAAACCCTGCCAGACAAAGAAAACAATTACTTGATATATCAGGAAATGAACAAAGTCGCTGATGTGGTGGATAATGATCGATTTAACTTACTTCTCGAGCATTTGAGTCATGTCCGCATAGTCCTGGGGATCTTTTCGTCTTGAGTCTAAGACGGTTACTAGTCCCTGCTCAAGCTTAATCTCTAGGAGAATATAGTGGAAACTGCACACGCATGCATAACTCATCAATTACATTACTATAACCTTGACTAATATATAAGGGAAACCGAATACGCACAAGACAGTAACACTCACTTGAAGTTGTAAGGAAAGAGTATTATATCTTTGTTTTCATTTATTACCAACGATCGTAGAAAGTTGGCCTCGGTATCTGTGGGATCAAATTTAACCTTAGTTTCATCTATGAGATATGTGCTAATGAACCCAATATCACTGACTTGTCTTTTCTTCAATTCGGCGATATTCAATCTGCATAATATAGTGAGGATAATTATAAATACATGCAATGAAAGAGTTGAGCTATATAGAGAGACTTAATGACAGAAGTAGTACTACTTACAGACAGTAGCAGGTGACCATTGCTTTATCGAGGGCCAATTGATTGAAAAACTGAAAGAACTCCTCAAATGGAACAGGCAACAGATCAATTCCAACGAGGTCACGCTCCTTTTTAACTCTCACATACAAAGTACTCCTCCCCCCAGACTCTCTGCAGATTTTCAAGTACCAATCATGCAATCTTCGCATCATCGTTGATAGAGATCTTTCATCTTTGACGAGAGGCTTCCCGTACTCGTATCTTTGTATCTACACCTCCATGAAATCATAATGTACATCGTCGGGCAGGTAATCTCCAAGATTGCTATAACCAGGCACCATCCTCGGATCATTAGCGACGATGTCGCTAGGCACCTTGAGCGGGGGGCACGATTGCTTCGCTTGTTCGCCGAGCTGTGCAATTTGTTTCCCAGCTCGTCGTTCTTTCAGCCTTTGATCACTGACAGTACTTCCCGACCGCTCCGCTTTGACAAATTCCTTTCCAATAATGCGCTCATAGTTTCCTTTCGGCGGAGACTTGGGTGGTTTTGTCAGGGCAGCCAGAGTGCGCTTCGCTTTCACCGGATCTACCTTCTCCTCCGGAGGTGGATGTTTCTTTGCTTTCACCCCTTCAAAGAAGTTCCTCACTTCTTCTCGCGCGATCTCGGCATTCTCCTCCGGGGTCCTCTCGTATGGTAACTTCTCTGGAGTCTTCAGAGAAGGACCGAATCTATATGTCCTCTTGCCTCTGGCTGTACTGCTAGACGCCGGCAGAGCAGACGGAGCGGTTGTCTTCTTTTCTTGCTTACGAGGCGGAGGAGAAGGACTACGACGCGCCGGAGCAGCCGGAGCGGCGGCAGGTCTCTTCCGCCCTTGCTGACGAGGCAGAGAAGGAGGAGGCTGGCTGCTCGGGCGCGCCGGCGCAGGCGGAGAAGGAGGCGGACTGCCACCACGCGCTGGAGAAGGAGCCGGCCGAGTGCCCTGATCATCACTCACCGAAGGAGGAGGCGGTGGAGGAGGAGGACTGCCCTGACTTGCCGGAGGAGGAGAAGGAGGCGGAGGCGTCCAGTTCGGAAGGTTCATGAGCTCCTTCCGCCATAGGCATGGAGTCTTCAGAGCAGAACCCAGCCTAGTCTCCCCTTCACCAGTAGGGTGGTCAAGCTGGAGGTCCTCAAATCCCTCCGTTATTTCATCCACCATCACCCTAGCATATCCTTCTGGAGTCGGCCGGCAGTGAAAAGTTGCGCCGGGTTCAGTAGGATAAACAGAGCCAACAGCCGCCTTGACCTTCAAATTCATCCATTGCGTCATAAGGTGGCAATTTTGAGACTCCGTGATAGCATCCACGGGATAGCTGGCAGGAGCCGTCAAGGCATGCTCCGGCTGAAGCAGCTCGGTGGAAGCCACGCTGCTTCTCCGCTGAGATGGCGGGGTAGCTTCGGGGGAAGCTTCGGCAGTTCGTTTGCTGCGATTTGCTTCTCGTTCCTCTATCGCTTGTACCCTTGCTTGCAGCGCCTGCATTTGGGTCTGCTGCACTTTTTTCCTCCTCTCCTGGCATTTGTAACCGCCTGCGTCCGGAAACTCAACCTTCCACGGAATGGAGCCTGGCGTGCCTCGTGTCCGTCCAGGGTGCTCAGGATTCCCGAGGGCCATTGTGAGCTCGTCGTTCTCTCTGTCTGGAAAGAACGTCCCTTGCTGCGCTGCTTCAATATACTGCTAAAGCTTCTTGACTGGTATGTCCATTTGATTGTTCGTCCAAATGCACTTCCCTGATACAGGGTCCAAGGTTCCGCCAGCCCCGAAGAACCAAGTCCGGCAACAGTCTGGCCAGTTAATTGTCTCTGGTTCAATCCCTTTATCAACCAGATCATTCTCAGTCTTGGCCCACTTAGGCCGGGCTACGAGGTAGCCACCTGACCCCGTGCGATGGTGATGCTTCTTCTTCGCAGCATTTTGCTTGTTTGTCGCCGACATCTTCTTACTCTTTTTCGATGTCTTGTGGGCCACAAATGCGGGCCAGTGATCTCTGATCTTCTCATATCTGCCCTTGAATTCTGGTGTCTCTTTATTTTCAACAAACTTATTCAGCTCTTTCTTCCACCTCCTGAATAGTTCTGCCATCCTCTTAAGAGCAAAAGACTTGATTAATTGCTCTTTAGCTGGCTTCTCCGGATCATCCTCTGGCGGTAGGGTGAAATTTGACTTCAGCTTAGTCCAAAGATCATTTTTCTGCATATCATTGACATAAGACACCTCAGGGTCTTCTGTAGCCGGCTTTAACCATTGCTGGATGCTGACCGGGATCTTGTCCCTAACCAAAACCCCGCACTGAGCAACAAATCCTTCTTGCTACCTTTTGAGCTTGCATTGGATTTTTGCATAGACTCCCCGGCAACAGCGCCAGAAATCCTTCTTGCTACCTTTTGAGCTTGCGTTGGATTTCCCTGAAGAGGAAGGGATGATGCAGCAGAGTAGCGTAAGTATTTCCCTCAGTTTTTGAGAACCAAGGTATCAATCCAGTAGGAGGCCACGCTCAAGTCCCTCGTACCTGCACAAAACGATAGCTACTCGCAACCAATGCGGTTAGGGGTTGTCAATCCCTTCATGGTCACTTACGAGAGTGAGATCTGATAGATATAATATTTTTGGTATGTTTGAGAACCAAGAATTGAGTATCTGGGTATGGGCACTCCACTTGGCAATTGCGAAGCTTGGGGGAGTGCCCCGGTATCGTATCACCCTCACCCTTATCTTTACCATTTTCCTTAGTTCGATCCTATTAGTAGTATTTTGATCTAGTAGAATAAAGTTTGTGGCACGATCTAGTTGTGAGTTTTGCTTTATTATCCTTCTATGTAATCGAGTCCATGAGCTATATAATAAAGATTAGTGTTGAGTCAAGGGCTTGATTGTTTTGCCATGATCCTAAGTGAATAAAATAAAGAGAAAGAAATAAAAAGAAACAAAGAGATCATATGGATCTCATGGAGAGTAATGAGCTCACATAGAAAAAGTATGACGAATAAAAGTTGTTGAGAGTTGACAAGCATAGTTTTGGTCATCGTTGCAATTAATAGGAAGTAATAAAGAAAGAGAGGTCTTCACATATAGATATACTATCTTGGACATCTTTTATGATTGTGAGCACTCATTAAAATATGACATGCTAAAAAGTTGACATTGGACAAGGAAGACAACGTAATGGGTGATGTTTTCTTACATCTGAGATAAATTATATTGTCTGGGATCTTCCAACATGTTGAGCTTGCCTTTCCCCCTCATGCTAGCCAAATTCATTGCACCAAGTAGAGATACTACTTGTGCTTCCAAATACCCTTAAACCAGTTTTGCCATGAGAGTCCACCATATCTACCTATGGATTGAATAAGATCCTTCAAGTAAGTTGTCATCGGTGCAAAGCAATAAAAATTGCTCTCTAAATATGTATGATTGATTGGTGTGGGAGAAATAAGATTTATCGATCTTGTGATGTGGAAGTAATAGAAGCGACGGACTACATAATAAAGGTTCATATCACAAGGGGCAATATAAAGTGACGTTCTTTCGCATTAAGATTTTGTGCATCCGACCATAAAAGCGCATGGCAACCTCTGCTTCCCTCTGCGAAGGGCCTATCTTTTATCATTATCTTCTACCTTATGCAAGAGTCATGGTAATTTTCACCCTTCCTTTTTGAAGGAAATATGCCCTAGAGGCAACAATAAAGTTATTATTTATTTCCTTATATCATGATAAATGTTTATTATTCATGCTAGAATTGTAATAACCGAAAACATAATACATGTGTGAATACATAGACAAACAGAGTGTCACTAGTATACCTCTACTTGACTAGCTCGTTGATCAAAGATGGTTATGTTTACTAACCATAGACATGAGTTGTCATTTGATTAATGGGATCACATCATTAGGAGAATGATGTGATTGACTTGACCCATTCCGTTAGCATAGCACTTGATCGTTTAGTTTGTTGCTATTGCTTTCTTCATGACTTATACATGTTCCTATGACTATGAGATTATGCAACTCCCGTTTACCAGAGGAACACTTTCTGTGCTACCAAACGTCACAACATAACTGGGTGATTATAAAGGTGCTCTATAGGTGTCTCCGAAGGTACTTGTTGGGTTGGCATATTTCGAGATTAGGATTTGTCACTCCAATTGTCGGAGAGGTATCTCTGGGCCAACTCGGTAATGCACATCACTATAAGCCTTGCAAGCATTGCAACTAATAAGTTAGTTGCGGGATGATGTGTTACAGAACGAGTAAAGAGACTTGCCGGTAACGAGATTGAACTAGGTATTGAGATACCCACGATCGAATCTCGGGCAAGTAACATACCGATGACAAAAGGAACAACGTATGTTGTTATGCGGTTTGACCGATAAAGATCTTCGTAGAATATGTAGGAGCCAATATGAGCATCCAGTTTCTGCTATTGGTTATTGACCGGAGATGTGTCTCGGTCATGTCTACATAGTTCTTGAACCCGTAGGGTCCGCACGCATAAAGTTTGATGACGGTTATATTATGAGTTTATGTGTTTTGATGTACCGAAGTAGTTCGGAGTCCCGGATGAGATCGTAGACATGACGAGGAGTCTCAAAATGGTCGAGACGTAAAAATCGATATATTGGACGACTATATTCGGACATCGGAAAGGTTCCGAGTGATTCGGGTATTTTCGGGAGTACCGGGGAGTTACGGGAATTCGTATTGGGCCTTAATGGGCCATACGGGAAAGGAGAGAAAGGCCTCAAAGGGTGGCCGCACCCCTCCCCATGGGCTGGTCCGAATTGGACTAGGGAGGGGGGGCACCCCCTTCCTTCCTTCTCCTTTTCCCTTCCCTTTTTTCCCTCCTACTCCTACTAATTGGAAGGGCTCCTAGTTCTACTAGGAAAGGGTGAATCCTACTCCCGGTGGGAGTAGGACTCCCCTAGGGCGTGCCATAGAGAGGGCCGGCCCTCCCCCTCCTCCACTCCTTTATATACGGGGGCAGGGGCACCCCAAAGACACAACAATTGATCCCTTGGATCTCTTAGCCATGTGCGGTGCTCCCCTCCACCATAATCCACCTCGGTCATATCGTAGCGGTACTTAGGCGAAGCCCTGCGTCGGTAGAACATCATCATCGTCACCACGCCGTCGTGCTGACGAAACTCTCCCTCAAAGCTCGGCTGGATCAGAGTTCGAGGGACGTCATCGAGTTGAACGTGTGCAGAACTCGGAGGTGCCGTGCGTTCGGTACTTTCGGTCGGACCGTGAAGACGTACGACTACATCAACCGCGTTGTGCTAACGCTTCCACTTTCAGTCTATGAGGGTACGTGGACAACACTCTCTCCTCTCGTTGCTATGCATCACCATGATCTTGCATGTGCGTAGGAAATTTTTGAAATTACTACGTTCCCCAACAGTGGCATCCGAGCCTAGGTTTTATGCGTTGATGTTGTGCACAAGTAGAACACAAGTGAGGTGTGGGCGATATAAGTCATACTGCTTACCAGCATGTCATACTTTGGTTCGGCGGTATTGTTGGATGAAGCGGCCCGGACCGACATTACGCGTACGCTTACGCGAGACTGGTTCTACCGACGTGCTTTGCACACAGGTGGCTGGCGGGTGTCAGTTTCTCCAACTTTAGTTGAACCAAGTGTGGCTACGTCCGGTCCTTGCAAAGGTTAATACAGCACCAACTTGACAAACTATCGTTGTGGTTTTTATGCGTAGGTAAGAACGGTTCTTGCTAAAGCCCGTAGCAGCCAAGTAAAACTTGCAACAACAAAGTAGAGGACGTCTAACTTGTTTTTGCAGGGCATGTTGTGATGTGATATGGTCAAGACATGATGCTAAATTTTATTGTATGAGTTGATCATGTTTTGTAACCGAGTTATCGGCAACTGGCAGGAGCCATATGGTTGTCGCTTTATTGTATGCAATGCAATTGCGCTGTAATGCTTTACTTTATCACTAAGCGGCAGCGATAGTCGTGGAAGCATAAGATTGGCGAGACGACAACGATGCTACGATGGTGATCAAGGTGTCGCGCTGGTGACGATGGTGATCATGACAGTGCTTCGGAGATGGAGATCACAAGCACAAGATAATGATGGCCATATCATATCACTTATATTGATTGCATGTGATATTTATCTTTTATGCATCTTATCTTGCTTTGATTGACGGTTGCATTATAAGATGATCTCTCACTAAATTTCAAGATAAAAGTGTTCTCCCTGAGTATGCACCGCTGCCAAAGTTCGTCGTGCCCAGACACCACGTGATGATCGGTTGTGATAAGCTCTACGTCCATCTACAACGGGTGCAAGCCAGTTTTGCACACGCAGAATACCCAAGTTAAACTTGACGAGCCTAGCATATGCAGATATGGCCTCGGAACACTGAGACCGAAAGGTCGAGCGTGAATCATATAGTAGATATGATCAACATAAGTGATGTTCACCATTGAAAGCTACTCCATTTCACGTGATGATCGGTTATGGTTTAGTTGATTTGGATCACGTGATCACTTAGAGGATTAGAGGGATGTCTATCTAAGTGGGAGTTCTTAAGTAATATGATTAATTGAACTTAAATTTATCATGAAGTTAGTCCTGGTAGTATTAGCATATCTATGTTGTAGATCAATAGCACGCGTTTACCTCCCCTGTTTTATTTTTGATATGTTCCTAGAGAAAACTAAGTTGAAAGATGTTAGTAGCAATGATGCGGATTGGATCCGTGATCTGAGGTTTATCCTCATTGCTGCACAGAAGAATTATGTCCTTGATGCACCGCTAGGTGACAGACCTATTGCAGGAGCAGATGCAGACGTTATGAATGTTTGGCTAGCTCAATATGATGACAACTTGATAGTTTAGTGCACCATGCTTAACAGCTTAGAATCAGGATTTCAAAGACGTTTTGAACGTCATGGACCATATGAGACGTTCCAGGAGTTTAAGTTAATATTTCAAGTAAATACCCGAGTTGAGAGATATGAAGTCTCCAACAAGTTCTATAGCTAAAAGATGGAGGAGAATATCTCAAGCAGTAAGCATGTGCTCAGATTGTCTGGGTACTACAATCGCTTGAATCAAGTGGGAGTTAATCTCCCAGATAAAATAGTGATTGACAGAATTCTCTAGTCACCATCACCAAGTTAGTAGAACTTCGTGATGAACTAGAATATGCAAGGGATAATGGAAACGATTCCCAAGCTCTTCGTGATGCTGAAATCGACGAAGGTAGAAATCAAGAAAAGCATCAAGTGTTGATGGTAATCAAAATAACTAGTTTCAAGTAAAGGGACAATGGGAAGAAAGGGGAACTTCAAGAAGAACGGCAAACAAGTTGCTGCTCAAGTGAAAAAACCCAAGTCTGGACCTAAACCTGAAACTGAGTGCTTCTACTGAAAAGGGACTGGTCATTGGAAGCGGAACTACCCCAAGTATTTGGCGGATAAGAAGGATGGCAAAGTGAACAAAGGTATATTTGATATACAGATTATTGATGTGTATTTTACTAGTGTTCGTAGCAACCCCTCAGTATTTGATATTGGTTCAGTTGCTAAGAGTAGTAACTCGAAACGGATGTTGCAGAATGAACAGAGACTAGTTAAGGGTGAAGTGACGATGTGTGTTGGAAGTGGTTCCAAGATTGATATGTTCATCATCGCACACTCCCTATACTTTCGGGATTAGTGTTGAACCTAAATAAGTGTTATTTGGTGTTTGCGTTGAGCATGAATATGATTTGATCATGTTTATTGCAATACAGTTATTCATTTAAGTAAGAGAATAAATTGTTGTTCTGTTTATATGAATAAAACCTTATATGGTTACACACCCAATGAAAATGGTTCGTTGGATCTTGATCGTAGTGATACACATATTCATAATATTGAAACCAAAAGATGCAAAGTTAATAATGATAGTGCAACTTATTTGTGGCACTGCCGTTTAGGTCATATTGGTGTAAAGCGCGTGAAGAAACTCCATGCTGATGGGCTTTTGGAATCACTTGATTATGAATCATTTTGATGCTTGTGAACCATGCCTCATGGGCAAGATGACTAAGACTCCGTTCTCCGGAACAATGGAGCAAGCAACAGATTTGTTGGAAATCATACATACTGATGTATGTGGTCCGATGAATATTGAGGCTCGCGGCAGGTATCATTATTTTCTGACCTTCACAGATGATTTGAGCAGATATGGGTATATCTACTTGATGAAACATAAGTCTGAAACATTTGAAAAGTTCAAAGAACTTCAGAGTGAAGTGGAAAATCATCGTGACAAGAAAACAAAGTTTCTACGATCTGATCGCAGAGACAAATATTTGAGTTACGAGTTTGGTCTTCAATTAAAACAATGTGGAATAGTTTCACAAAATCATGCCACCTGGAACACCACAGCATAATGGTGTGTCCGAACGTCATAACCATACTATTATTGGATATAGTGTAATCTATGATGTTTCTTACCGATTAATCACTATAGTTTTGGGGTTATGCATTAGAGATAGCTGCATTCATGTTAAAAAGGGCACCATCTATATCCGTTGAGGCGACACCGTATGAACTGTGGTTTGGCAAGAAACCAAAGTTGTCGTTTCTTAAAGTTTGATGTTGCAATGCTTATGTGGAAAAGTTTCAACCTGATAAGCTCAAACCCAAATCAGAGAAGTGCGTCTTCATAGGATACCCAAAATAAAATGTTGGGTACACCTTCTATGACAGATCCAAAGGCAAGTTATTCATTGCTGAGAATGGATCCTTTCTAGAGAAGGAGTTTCTCTCGAAAGAAGTGAGTGGGAGGAAAGTAGAACTTGATGAGGTAACTGTACCTGCTCCCTTATTGGAAACTAGTTCATCACAGAAATCTGTTTATGTGACTCCTACACTAATTAGTGAGGAAGCTAATGATGATGATCGTGTAACTTCAGATCAAGTTACTACCGAACCTCGTAGGTAAACCAGAGTGAGATCCGCACCAGAGTGGTACGGTAATCATGTTCTGGAGGTCATATTACTTGACCATGACGAACCTACGAACTATGAGGAAGCGATGATGAGCCCAGATTCCACGAAATAGCTTGAGGCCATGAAATCTGAGATGAGATCCATGTATAAGAACAAAGTATGGACTTCGATTGACTTGCCCAAAGATCGGCGAGCCATTGAGATTAAATGGATCTACAAGAGGAAGACGGACGTTGATA
Organism: Triticum aestivum; assembly: GCF_018294505.1. Lineage (NCBI taxonomy): Eukaryota > Viridiplantae > Streptophyta > Magnoliopsida > Poales > Poaceae > Triticum > Triticum aestivum. Next base: position 197,802 of record NC_057813.1, read on the forward strand.
GTAGTGTTACTATCTACAAAGCTAGAATTGTCGCAAAAGGTTTTCGACAAGTTCAAGGTGTTGACTACGATGAGAGTTTCTCACTCGTATCTATGCTTAAGTCTGTCCGAATCATGTTAGCAATTGCCATATTTTATGAAATCTGGCAAATGGATAAACAAAACTGCATTCCTTAATGGATTTATTAAAGACGAGTTGTATATGATGCAACCAGAAGGTTTTGTCAATCCTAAAGGTACTAAAAAAATATGCAAGCTCCAGTGATCCATCTATGGACTGGTGCAAGCATCTCGGAGTTGGAATGTACGCTTTGATAAGTTGATCAAAACATATAGTTTTATACAGACTTGCGGTGAAGCCTGTATTTACAACAAAGTGAGTGGGAGCACTACAGCATTTCTCATAAGTATATGTGAATGACATATTGTTGATCGGAGATAATGTACAATTATTCTTCAAAGCATAAAGGAATGTTTGAAAGGAGTTTTCCAAAGAAAGACCTCAGTGAAGCTGCTTACATATTGAGCATCAAGATCTATAGAGATAGATCAAGACGCTTGATAAGTTTTTCAATGAATACATACCTTGACAAGATTTTGAAGTAGTTCAAAATGGAACAGTCAAAGAAGGAGATCTTGCCTTTGTTACAAGGTGTGAAGTTGAGCAAGACTCAAAACCCGACCACGGCAGAAGATAGAGAGAGAATGAAAGTCATTCCCTATGCCTCAGCCATAAGTTCTATAAAGTATGTCATCCTATGTACCAGACCTATTGTATACCCTGCCCTGTGTTTGGCAAAGGAGTACAATAGTGATCTAGGAGTAGATCACTGGACATTTGTCAAAATTATCCTTAGTAGAATAAGGATATGTTTCTCGATTATGGAAGTGACAAAAGGTTCGTCGTAAACGGTTACGTCGATGCAAATTTTGACACTGATCCAGATCTCAATCTAGATACATATTGAAAGTGGGAGCAATAAGCTAGACTGGCTCTGTGCAGAGCATTGTTGACATAGAAATTTGCAAAATACTTACGGGTCTGAATGTGGCAGACCCGTTGACTAAACTTCTCTCACTAGCAAAACATGATCACACCTTAGTACTCTTTGGGTGTTAATCACATAGCGATGTGAACTAGATTATTGACTCTAGTAAACCCTTTGGGTGTTGGTCACATGTCGATGTGAACTATGAGTGTTAATCACATGGTGATGTGAACTATTGGTATTAAATCACATTGCAATGTGAACTAGATTATTGACTCTAGTGCAAGTGGGAGACTGAAGGAAATATGCCCTAGAGGCAATAATAAAGTTATTATTTATTTCCTCATATCATGATAAATGTTTATTATTCATGCTAGGATTGTATTAACCGGAAACATAATACATATGTGAATACATAGACAAATAGAGTGTCACTAGTATGCCTCTACTTGACTAGCTCGTTGATCAAAGATGGTTATGTTTCCTAACCATAGACATGAATTGTCATTTGATTAACAGGATCACATCATTAGGAGAATGATGTGATTGACTTGACCCATTCCATTAGCATAGCACTTGATCGTTTAGTTTGTTGCTATTGCTTTCTTCATGACTTATACATGTTCCTATGACTATGAGATTATGCAACTCCTGTTTACCAGAGGAACACTTTGTGTGCTACCAAACGTCACAACGTAACTGGGTGATTATAAAGGTGCTCTACAGGTGTCTCCGAAGGTACTTGTTGGGTTGGCGTATTTCGAGATTAGGATTTGTCACTCCGATTGTCGGAGAGGTATCTCTGGGCCCACTCGGTAATGCACATCACTATAAGCCTTGCAGGCATTGCAACTAATAAGTTAGTTGCGGGATGATGTGTTACGGAACGAGTAAAGAGACTTGCCGGTAACGAGATTGAACTAGGTATTGAGATATCGACGATCGAATCTCGGGCAAGTAACATACCGATGACAAAAGGAACAACATATGTTGTTATGCGGTTTGACCAATAAAGATCTTCGTAGAATATGTAGGAGCCAATATGAGCATCCAGGTTCCACTATTGGTTATTTACCGGAGATGTGTCTCGGTCATGTCTACATAGTTCTCAAACCCGTAGGGTCCACACGCTTAAAGTTTGATGACAGTTATATTATGAGTTTATGTGTTTCGATGTACCGAAGGAGTTCGGAGTCCCGTATGAGATCGGGGACATGACGAGGAGTCTCAAAATGGTTGAGACGTAAAAATCGATATATTGGACGACTATATTCGGACATCGGAAAGGTTCCGAGTGATTCGGGTATTTTCGGGATTACCGGGGAGTTACGGGAATTCGTATTGGGCCTTAATGTGCCATACGGGAAAGGAGAGAAAGGCCTCAAAGGGTGGCCGCACCCCTCCCCATGGGCTGGTCCGAATTGGACTAGGGAGGGGGGCACCCCCTTCCTTCCTTCTCCTTTTCCCTTCCCTTTCTTTCCCTCCTACTCCTACTAATTGGAAGGGCTCCTAGTTCTACTAGGAAAGGGTGAATCCTACTCCCGGTGGGAGTAGGACTCCCCTAGGGCGTGCCATAGAGAGGGCCGGCCCTCCCCCTCCTCCACTCCTTTATATACGGGGGCAGGGGCACCCCAAAGACACAACAATTGATCCCTTGGATCTCTTAGCCATGTGCGGTGCTCCCCTCCACCATAATCCACCTCGGTCATATCGTAGCGGTACTTAGGCGAAGCCCTGCGTCGGTAGAACATCATCATCGTCACCACGCCGTCGTGCTGACGAAACTCTCCCTCAAAGCTCGGCTGGATCAGAGTTCGAGGGACGTCATCGAGTTGAACGTGTGCAGAACTCGGAGGTGCCGTGCGTTCGGTACTTTCGGTCGGACCGTGAAGACGTACGACTACATCAACCGCGTTGTGCTAACGCTTCCACTTTCAGTCTATGAGGGTACGTGGACAACACTCTCTCCTCTCGTTGCTATGCATCACCATGATCTTGCATGTGCGTAGGAAATTTTTGAAATTACTACGTTCCCCAACACTTTTTACACTTTATCCTTTGGCAAGCACAGTATGTTGGAAAGATCCTGGTATATATGGCTAATTGGATGTGATTTTTCATGAACTATTACTGTTGACATTACCCTTGAGGTAAAATGTTGGGAGGCAAGACTATAAGCCCCTATCTTTCTCTGTGTCCGATTAAAACTCCATACCCATAAGTATTGCGCGAGTGTCAGCAATTGTGAAAGATTATATGATAGTTGAGTATGTGGACTTGCTGAAAAGCTCTTATACATTGACTCTTTCCTATGTTATGATAAATTGCAATTGCTTCAATGACCGAGATTGTAGTTTGTTAGTTTTCAATGAAATTTATGATTCATACCTGATATTGTGATTGAATTATTACTCTAGCATTAGAGATCATATGACAAAAATTATATAAGTTCCTGTTATAAGAATGATCATGATGCCCTCATGTCCGTATTTTATTTTTATCGACACCTTCATCTCTAAACATGTGGACATATTTTTCGATTTCGGCTTTTCGCTTGAGGACAAGCGAGGTCTAAGCTTGGGGGAGTTGATACGTCCATTTTGCATCATGCTTTTATATCGATATTTATTGCATTATGGGCTGTTATTTCACATTATGTCACAATACTTATGGCTATTCTCTCTAATTTTACAAGGTTTACATAAGGAGGGAGAATGCCGGCAGCTGGAATTCTGGGCTGGAAAAGGAGCAAATATTAGAGACCTATTCTGCACAACTCCAAAAGTCCTAAAACTCCACGGAACACCTTATAATAAATAATGAAAAATCCTCGCCAAAGATGAAGACCAGGAGGCCCACACCCTTCTCACGAGGGTGGGGGGCGTGCCCCCTACCTCGTGGGCCCCCTGGTGGCTCTCCGATGACCATCTTCTCCTATATGAAGTCTTTTGTCGAGAAAAAAATAGGAAGCAACCTTTCGGGATGAAACTCCGCCGCCATGAGGCGGAACCTTGGCGGATCGAATCTAGAGCTCCGGCAGAGCTGTTCTGTCGGGGAAACTTCCCTCCCAGAGGGGGGAATCATCGCCATCGTCATCACCAATGCTCCTCTCATCGGGAGAGGGCAATCTCCATCAACATCTTCATCAGCACCATCTCATCTCAAAACCCTAGTTCATCTCTTGTATCCGATTCTTGTCTTCAAGTCCGGGATTGGTGCTAGTAGGTTGCTAGTAGTGTTAATTACTCCCTGTAGTTGATGCTAGTTGGTTTAATTGGTGGAAGATCATATGTTCAGATCCCTTATGCATATTAATACCCCTCTGATTATGAACATGTTTATGCTTTATGAGTAGTTACGTTTGTTCCTGAGGACAAGGGAGAATTCTTGCTATTAGTAGTCATGTGAATTTGGTATTCGTTCGATATTTTGATGAGATGTATGTTGTCTAGCCTCTAGTGGTGTTATGTGAACGTCGACTACATAACACTTCACCATTATTTGGGCCTAGAGGAAGGCATTGGGAAGTAATAAGTAGATGATGGGTTGCTAGAGTGACAGAAGCTTAAACCCTAGTTTATGCGTTGCTTCGTAAGGGGCTGATTTGGATCCATATGTTTCATGCTATGGTTAGGTTTACCTTAATACTTTTGTTGTAGTTGCGGATGCTTGCAATAGAGGTTAATCATAAGTGGGATGCTTTTTCAAGTAAGAACAGCACCCAAGCACCGGTCCACCCACATATCAAATTATCAAAGTACCAAACGCGAATCATATGAACGTGATGAAAACTAGTTTGACGATATTCCCATGTGTCCTCGGGAGCGCTTTTCCTTATATAAGAGTTTGTCCAGGCTTGTCCTTTGCTACAAAAAGGATTGGGCCACCTTGCTGCACTTTATTTACTTTTGTTACTTGTTGATCGTTACAAATTATCTCATTACAAAACTATCTGTTACCACTTATTTTAGTACTTGCAGAGAATACCTTGCTGAAAACCGTTTATCATTTCCTTCTGCTCCTCGTTGGGTTCGACACTCTTACTTATTGAAAGGACTACGATAGATCCCCTATACTTGTGGGTCATCATTGACAAGACCACTAGTTTCAAGAAAAGGGCAAAGGGAAGAAGGGGAACTTCAAAAAGAATGGCAAGCAAGTTGCTGCTCAAGTGAAGAAGCCCAAGTCTGGACCTAAACCTGAGACTAAGTGCTTCTACTGCAAAGGGACTGATCACTGGAAGAGGAACTGCCCCAAGTATTTGGTGGATAAGAAGGATGGCAAAGTGAACAAAGGTATATTTGATATACTTCTTATTGATGTGTACTTTACTAGTGTTTATAGCAACACATCGGCATTTGATACTGGTTCAGTTGCTAAGAGTAGTAACTCGAAACGGGAGTTGCAGAATGAATAGAAACTAGTTAAGGGTGAGGTGACGATGTGTGTTGGAAGTAGTTCCAAGATTGATATGATCATCATGGCACACTCCCTATACTTTCAGGATTAGTGTTGAACCTAAATAAGTGTTATTTGGTGTTTGCGTTGAGCATAAATATGATTTGATCATGTTTATTGCAATACTGTTATTCATTTAAGTTAGAGAATAATTGTTGTTCTGTTTACATGAATAAAACCTTCTATGGTCATACACCCAATGAAAATGGTTTGTTGGATCTCGATCGTAGTGATACACATATTCATAATGTTGAAGCCAAAAGATGCAAAGTTAATAATGATAGTGCAACTTATTTGTCGCACTGCCATTTAGGTCATATTGGTGTAAAGTGCATGAAGAAACTCCATGCTGATGGGATTTTGGAATCACTTGATTATGAATCACTTGATGCTTGCGAACCATGCCTTATGGGTAAGATGACTAAAACTCCATTCTCCGGAACAATGGAGCGAGCAACTGACTTACTAGAAATAATACATATTGATGTATGCGATCCGATGAGTGTTAAGGCTCGTGGCGGGTATCGTTATTTTCTCACCTTCACAGATGATTTGAGCAGATATGGGTATATCTACTTGATGAAACATAAGTCTGAAACATTTGAGAAGTTCAGAGAATTTCAGAGTGAAGTGGAAAATAATTGTAACAAGAAAATAAAGTTTCTACGATCTGATCGTGGAGGAGAATATTTGAGTTATGAGTTTGGTCTTCATTTGAAACAATGCGGAATAGTTTCGCAACTCACACCACCTGGAACACCACAGCGTAATGGTGTGTCCGAACATGATAACCGTACTTTATTAGATATGGTGCAATCTATGATGTCTCTTACCGATTTACCACTATTGTTTTGGGGTTATGCATTAGAGACAGCTGCATTCACGTTAAATAGGGCACCATCTAAAATCCGTTGAGACGACACCTTATGAACTGTGGTTTGGCAAGAAACCAAATTTGTCGTTTCTTAAAGTTTGGGGCTGCGATGCTTATGTGAAAAAGCTTCAACCTGATAAGCTCGAACCCAAATCGGAGAAATGTATCTTCATAGGATACCCAAAGGAGACTGTTGGGTACACCTTCTATCAGAAATCCGAAGGCAAGACATTCGTTGCTAAGAATGGATCCTTTCTAGAGAAGGAGTTTCTCTCGAAAGAAGTGAGTGGGGGGGAAATAGAACTTGATGAGGTAACTGTACCTGCTCCCTTATTGGAAAGTAGTTTATCACAGAAATCTATTCATGTGACTCCTACACCAATTAGTGAGGAAGCTAATGATGATGATCATGTAAACTTCAGATCAAGTTACTACCGAACCTCGTAGGTCAATCAGAGTAAGATCCGCAGCAGAGTGGTACGGTAATCCCGTTCTAGAGGTCATGTTACTTGACCATGACGAACCTACGAACTATGAGGAAGCGATGATGAGCCCAGATTCCGCAAAATGGCTTGAAGCCATGAAATCTGAGATGGGATCCATGTATAAGAACAAAGTGTGGACTTTGGTTGACTTGCCCGATGATCGGCAAGCCATAGAAAATAAATGGATCTTCAAGAGGAAGACGGACGCTGATAGTAGTGTTACTATCTACAAAGCTAGACTTGTTGAAAAAGGTTTTTGACAAAGTTCAAGGAGTTGACTACGATGAGACTTTCTCACCTGTAGCGATGCTTAAGTCAGTCTGAATCATATTATCAATTGTCGCATTTTATGATTATGAAATTTGGCAAATGGATGTAAAGACTGCATTCCTGAATGGATTTCTGGAAGAAGAGTTTTATATGATGCAACCTGAAGGTTTTATCGACCCAAAGGATGCTAACAAAGCATGCAAGCTCCAGCGATCCATCTATGGACTGGTGCAAGCATCTCGGAGTTGGAATATACGCTTTGATGAGTTGATCAAAGCATATAGTTTTATACAGACTTGCGGTGAAGCCTGTATTTACAAGAAAGTGAGTGGGAGCACTACAGCATTTCTGATAAGTATATGTATAAATGACATATTGTTGATCGAAAATAATGTAGAATTTTCTGGAAAGCATAAAGGAGTATTTTAAAGGAGTTTTTCAAAGAAAGACCTCGGTGAAGCTGCTTACATATTGAGCATCAAGATCTATAGAGAGAAAACAAGACGCTTGATAAGTTTTTTCAATGAGTATATACCTTGACAAGATTTGGAAATAGTTCAAAATGGAATAGACAAAGAAGGAGTTCTTGCCTTTGTTGCAAGGTGTGAAATTGAGTAAGACTCAAAGCCCGACCACGGCAGAAGATAGAAAGAGAATGAAAGTCATTCCCTATGCCTTAGCCATAGGTTCTATAAAGTATGCCATGCTGTGTACCAGACCTATTGTATACCCTGCCCTGAGTTTGGCAAGGGAGTACAATAGTAATCTAGGAGTAGATCATTGGACAGCGGTAAAAATTATCCTTAGAGGAATAAGGAAATATTTATCAGTTATGGAGGTGATAAAGAATTCGTCGTCAAGAGTTACGTCGATGCAAGTTTTTACACCAATCCGGATGACTCTAAGTCTCAATCTGGATACATATTGAAAGTGGGAGAAATTAGCTAGAGTAGCTCCGTGCAGAGTATTGTAGACATAGAATATTTGCAAAATACATACGGCTCTAAATGTGGCAGACCCGTTGACTAAACTTCTCTCACAAGCAAAACGTGATCACACCTTAGTACTCTTTGGGTGTTAATCACATAGCGATGTGAACTAGATTATTGACTCTAGTAAACCCTTTGGGTGTTGGTCACATGACGATGTGAACTATGGGTGTTAATCACATGGTGATGTGAACTATTGGTGTTGAATCACATGGCGATGTGAACTAGATTATTAACTCTAGTGCAAGTGGGAGACTAAAGGAAATATGCCCTAGAGGCAATAATAAAGTTATTATTTATTTCCTCATATCATGATAAATGTTTATTATTCTTGCTAGAATTGTATTAACCGGAAACTTAGTACATGTGTGAATACATAGACAAACAGAGTGTCACTAGTATGCCTATACTTGACTAGCTCGTTAATTAAAGATGGTTATGTTTCCTAACCATAGACATGAGTTATCATTTGATTAATGGGATCACATCATTAGGAGAATGATGTGATTGACTTGACCCATTCCGTCAGCTTAGCACTTGATCGTTTAGTATGTTGCTATTGCTTTCTTCATGACTTATACATGTTCCTATGACTATGAGATTATGCAACTCCCGTTTACCGGAGGAACACTTTGTGTGCTACCAAACGTCACAATGTAAATGGGTGATTATAAAGGTGCACTACAGGTGTCTCCGAAGGTACTTGTTGAGTTGGCGTATATCGAGATTAGGATTTGTCACTGCGATTGTCGGAGAGGTATCTCTGGGCCCACTCGGTAATACACATCACTATAAGCCTTGCAAGCATTATAACTAATGAGTTACTTGCGGAATGATGTATTACGGAACGAGTAAAGAGACTTGTCGGTAACGAGATTGAACTAGGTATTGAGATACCGACGATCGAATCCCGGGCAAGTAACATGCCGGTGACAAAGAGAACAACGTATGTTGTTATGCGGTTTGACCGATAAAGATCTTCGTAGAATATGTAGGAGCCAATATGAGCATCCAGGTTCCTCTATTGGTTATTGACCGGAAATGAGTCTCGGTCATGTCTACATAGTTCTCAAACCCGTAGGGTCCGCACGCTTAACGTTCGGTGACGATCGGTATTATGAGTTTATGTGATTTGATCTACCAAAGGTAGTTTGGAGTCCCGGATGAGATCGGGGACATGACGAGGAGTCACGAAATGATCGAGACATAAAGATTGATATATTGGAAGGCTATATTCGGACATCGGAAAGGTTCCGAGTGATTCGGGTATTTTTCAGAGTACCGGGGAGTTACGGGAATTCGTTCGCGGAGTCAATGGGCCTTAATGGGCCTTGGTGGGAAGGAGAGGCGGCATCCAGGAGGTGGTGTCGCCCCTCCCAAGCCCAGTCAGAATTGGACAAGGGGTTTGGGGTGCGGCCCCCCTCTCCCTTCCTTCTCCCCTCCCCCTTCTTTCCCCCTTCTCCTAGTTGGACTAGGAAAGGAGGAAACCTACTCCTAATAGGAGTAGGAATCCTACTCCCTTGGCGCGCCCCTCCTAGGGCCGACCTCCTCCTCCCTCCCTTCTTTATATACGGGGGCAGGGGGCACCCTAGGACACAACAATTGATCATTGATCTCTTAGCCGTGTGCGGTGCCCCCCTCCACCATATTCCACCTCGGTAATATCATAGCGGTGCTTAGGCGAAGCCTTGCGTCGGTAGCATCATCAACACATCATCACGCCGTCATGCTAACGGAACTCTCCTGCAAAGCTCTGCTGAATCGGAGTTCGTGGGACGTCATCGAGCTGAATGTGTGCAGAACTCGGAGGTACTGTGCGTTCGGTACTTGGATCGGTCGGATCGTGAAGACGTACGACTACATCAACCGCGTTGTCATATCGCTTCCGCTTACGGTATACGAGGGTACATGGACACACTCTCCCCTCTCGTTGCTATGCATCACCATGATCATGTGTGTGCGTAGGAAATTTTTTGAAATTACTACGTTCCCCAACAATTACTAGCCCTTGTGCACCTCATGTTGATCCTTTGTATCCTACACTTGATGAGTCTATTGACATTATCCGCAACCTTAGAACTGTTAATCTTATCACTAGAGGCTCAACCTAGAACTTGCTTAATTGCTAAATCTTCTAAAGGCTGGTTGTGGCATAGAAGGTTAGGTCATGTGGGCATGCGAAATCTTGATAAGCTTATTAAAGGTGATCATATCCTTGGAGTAAAAGATGTTATATTTGACAAGGATAGACTTTGTAGTGCTTGTCAAGAAGGAAAACAACTTGGAGGGAGTCACCCCGTGAAGAACATCATGACCACGAGAAGACCACTCGAGCTACTTCATATGGATCTCTTTGGTCCCAATGCCTACAAGAGTCTCGGTGGAACTCATTTGGTCTAGTCATAGTTGATGATTTTTCAAGATTTACGTGCGTGTTATTTCTAGATGATAAATTGCAGGTCCAAAAGATCTTCAAAAGCTTCGCTAGGAAGGCCCAAAATCAATTTGAAGTGAAGATCAATAAGGTTCGGAGCGACAACTGAACAGAGTTCAAGAACGCAAATGTGGATACTTTTCTTGACGAAGAGGGGATTTCACACGAGTTCTCGGCTACGTACACACCTCAACAAAATGGAGTTGTTGAGAGGAAGAACCGGACTCTTATTGAGATGGCAAGAACGATGCTTGATGAGTACAAGACTCCAAAACACTTTTGGGCGAAAGCGATTGAGACAGCTTGTCATGCAACAAATCACTTGTATCTTCACAAGCTACTCGGCAAGACGGCATACGAGCTCCTCACCGGTAACTCCCAAGTTGGATACTTTCGAGTATTCGGCTCAAAGTGTTACATTCTTGATAAGCATCGTCATTCTAAATTTGCTCCTAAATCTCATGAAGGTTTCCTACTTGGTTATGGCTCAAACTCTCACACTTACCGTGTCTACAACAATTTCACCCAAAAGGTTGAAGAGACGATAGATGTGAAGTTTGATGAATCTAACGGCTCGCAAGTAGAGCAATTGCCAATTGATGTAGGAGATAAAGACCCTTCAAAAGCAATCCAAGACTTGTCTGTTGGCAATATTCGTCCAATGGAGGCGAAGGAGAGTACCTCGTTCGTCCAAGTGGAAGCTTCCACCTCACGACAAGGTGAACCAAGAATTGATACAGAAGCATCCACAAGCGGGACACACCAAGACGAAGAAAACGAGGAAGCACACCAAGATGAACATCAACAACCTCCTTCTCCACCACGATAAGAGAATGACAGCGTCAACAATGAAGAAGGCCAAGAAGAAGAACATGATGAAGAAGATGTTCCGCCCCGAGCCAAGCAAAAGCTCCCATGAGTTCGAGCAAGAGTCGCCAAAGACCATCCCGTCGAGCAAATCTACAATGATATCCAAACCGGGAGAATCACTCGCTCTAAAACTCGTTTGGCTAACTTTTGTGAACATTATTCATTCATCTCTAGCATTGAACCTATGAAGGTTGAAGAAGCATTGGAAGATCCGGATTGGATAAACGCTATGCATGAAGAGCTACACAACTTTGAGAGAAATCAAGTGTGGACATTGCTTGAGAAGCCCGACAACAACCACAACATCATTGGTACCAAATGGGTGTTTCGCAACAAGCAAGATGAAGATGGAAAATTAGTTTGCAACAAAGCACGTCTTGTCGCTCAAGGCTACACTCAAATCGAAGGTATGGACTATGGTGAGACATATGCCCCCGTTGCTCGACTTGAGTCCATTCGCATCTCACTTGCTTATGCAAGTCATCATGATATCACCTTGTACCAAATGGACATTAAAAGTGCTTTTCTAAATGGTGAAATTGAGGAGGAAGTTTATGTTAAGCAACCTCCCGGCTTTGTCAATCCTAAGAAACCTATTCATGTTTACAAACTTCACAAAGCTCTTTATGGTCTTAAACAAGCTCCTAGAGCATGGTATAAATGCTTGACCAAGTTTCTTATTGAAAAAGGCTTTGAAATTGGAAAAATAGATTCTACTCTTTTTACTAAAAGGGTTAATGGAGAACTATTTGTGTGCCAAATCTATGTTGATGATATTATATTTGGATCGACTAACCCTCACTTTAGTGAGAAGTTTGGAAAGCTAATGTCGGAGAAGTTTGAGATGTCTATGATGAATGAACTCAAATTCTTTCTCGGTTTGCAAATCAAGCAAACTAAGGAAGGTACCTTTGTCTCTCAAACAAAGTACACCAAGGACTTATTCAAGAAGTTCAATATGCAAGAATGCAAAGGTATGACTACACCCATGCCTACTAGTGGACATCTTGATTTGACCAAGGATGGTGAACCGGTCGATCAAAAGGTTTACCGCTCCATGATTGGTTCATTGTTATATCTATGTGCCTCTCATCCTGATATTATGCTAAGTGTGTGTATGTGTGCACGATATCAAGCGGCCCCTAAGGAATGTCATCTTAAGGCTGTGAAAAGGATAGTGAGATACTTAATACACACACCAAATTTTGGCATTTGGTATCCTAAGAGGTCTTCCTTCGATCTTGTTGGTTACTCTGATTCGGACTATGCCGGAGACAAGGTTGATAGAAAGTCCACTTCGGGTACTTGTCAATTTCTTGGTAATCTCTTGTGTCTTGGTCCTCCAAGAAACAAAACTCGGTATCCTTATCCACCGCCGAAGCAGAATATATTGCCGCGGGTTCATGTTGTGCTCAATTACTTTGGATGACCCAAACTCTTAAAGATTATGGGATATATGTGAAACATGTTCCATTGCTTTGTGACAATGAAAGTGCTATCAAGATTGCTCACAATCCCGTGCAACATTCTTGAACCAAGCATATTGAAGTTCATCATCATTTCATTCGAGATCACGTTGCCAAAGGGGACATTGATCTTAAGCATGTTCGCACTGATAAGCCATTGGCGGATATATTCACCAAACCGCTTGATGAGAGAGTATTTTGCCATTTGAGAGGAGAATTGAACATCATTGATGCTTCAAACTTGGAGTAGGAACTCCATTTGGATACATGCAAGGCATGAGCCCTTGACTAATCCTTGATATTTCTTTCATGATGCTATTTATATATCTTGGATATATTTGCACCCTTGCATGCTATCTAACCCTTGTAGGTACTTGGATGTATCTAAATCTATGAGATTGTGACTCCCTCACATCTTGAGCAATTTCTACATCACCAAGTCTCTACACGATGGTGGTTGAAGACAAGGAAGCACGTAACCCTTCAAACATATCCTTTGACAAATTCTATATTAAATTTTATGATTGTCATTATGGATACACAAGTGCTCTTCCTTGCGAGACTAGCCCATGTAGGTAGATGAACTCGAATTCCAAGTGGTGCTCCAAATTCTTGATAAGCTACATCAACCTTGAGCAACCCACACAAGTTCAATTACATGATCAAGATCAACACCACCACCCAAGGTATGTTATTCCATCTTAGAGAAGCTTTACTCCAAGACATGGGTCAAAGCAACTCAACAAGATGTGAATACATCAAGATGCTTAAACAAAAAATGGTAACCCCATTTTGAGTTTAAACGATGAGTATGACCTATGATCAAGTGACCTCACTTGACTCCTAAGTCAATATACTCTAACATAGGTGACTTTGTCACCAACCAATTCTAGATGAAGTTCTCTTGTGTTTCTTCATGCTCTTGCATTGCATATTTGTTTCCCCTTTTTCAAAAAAAACTTCATCTAGATCTTTTCATTTCATTTCTTTTCTGTTCTGCATTGCCTGCACCCAATTCATTGCAAATCCTTTAGTTAATTCCTTGCAAATCCTTGTGAGATCTTTTTGCCTAGTGAGCTGAGGTGACAAGTGTTTTCACTATGATGAACTCGGTCACACCAGGCTGTTTTCTTCGGTCCAACCGAATTCTTTTGGTACCACCGAAGCACACAACTCGGTGCTACCGATTTCACTGCAGAAAAGACAGCTTGCCACTTGTTCCTGCATTCTTTTTACTCCAGCTCCACTCAATGATTCTTTTCCTCTACCAGCATCACATTCGACTTACTTCTTTGCTTTGTGACTCAAGGACAACACCCATTTGAAACAAAAATCCAGAAGAACCCTTCTTGGAAATTGATGCCAAAGGGGGAGAGAGATATCACATCAAAGCTTAATCATTTTTATAAAGGGAGAGAATGCCCAGGGGGGAGTGTAGAAACCCCAGATGCTTGGTGTTCAAGAGGAGATAAGTCACATGTCTTTAAGAGGGGAAAGACATGTTCATATTTGATTGTTTACATTAGCTCTGTTTCTTGTTTTTGCTCTGATTTTCTGTTCCCTATCTTGTCCCAGTATCCCATGCTAGATTCAGGGGGAGCAAGACATCTAAGGGAAGGAAATTCTTAAATTCATTGCACATCTTTACCTTTGGGGACATGTCTATATCCAATAGAGTACTCAGTACTCAATCTCTACATGTCATCCCAGTCTTGGTATTCTTGTGGTTGCTCTGGCTAGTAGGTGTATCTGTGTTATCTAACCTTGTTTACTCAGGTTCACTCCTTCCTAAGCCAACTCAATACCACAAGGTAAGTATATGCATCACAGTCATGTGTATGAGGATTTCTTGCTGTTGTACATACTGTTTGCAAGAACGACTCATGAGCATGAAGGTACATTTCCCATATTTACATCATTTGCTCTGATGCATATAGCCAAGATACATGTAACACATTGCTTACTCTCTCATGCTTATGCATTCACATGCTCCTATATTCCATATTTACATGATTGCATACATGTAGGGGGAGCCTATGCATGTTACATGTCTTCCCAAAGCTTTACTTGTTATTCTCTATATCTTTATCTAAAGATTTTGATGTATGTTGTCATCAATTACCAAAAAGGGGGAGATTGAAAGCACAAGTGCTCCCTGGGTGATTTTGGTAATTAATGACAACATATCTCTTGTTGGACTAATGCTTCTATCTAGTATGTTTCAGATAAGTTCAACAATGGATTGGCATGGACTAGAGGATGTGAAACCTCTTCAAGATGATGAGGACAAAGGATTGGCTCAAGCTCAAAGCTCAGGACTCTAAATTTTCTATTTTAGTGATCCAAGATCACATTGAGTCCATAGGAAAGCCAATACTATTAAGAGGGGATGAGGTGTTGCTTAATGGCTTGCTTGCTCAAAGTGCTTAGTGATATGCTCCATAGCCCTCAACCACTTTCTCACATCCACACATGTCCCAAACCAAAAGTCAAACTCGGCCCCACCGAAATTGTCTATCCGGCGCCACCGATTTCTCTTGACATAGCCACTGCCAGAAACCCTAGTCTTTTCGGTCTCACCGATAGGGATCTCGGTATCACTGAGATGGGATTGCAAACTCTCTGTTGTATATTGCAATAATTTCGATCTCACCGAAATATGCAATCGGTCCCACCGAGATTGCAATGCAAACACTCTGGTTCCCTTCGTAACGTTTCGGTCTAACCGAGATGAGCGAATCGGTCCCATCGAGTTTCCCTGACCAACTCTCTGTTTGTCTATTACCAAAATCGGTCTCACCGAGTTTGTGTAATCGGTCTCACTGAGATTACATTATGCCCTAACCCTAACGAAATCGGTCTCACCGAGTTGACGTGTCGGTCCCACCGAAAATCCTAACAGTCACATTATGAACTAGATCGGTCTGACCGAGTTTAACGATTCGGTCCCACTGAGTTTGGTAAATTGTGTGTAACTGTTAGATTTTGGGTGGAGGCTATATATACCCCTCCACCCACTCTTCATTCGTGGAGAGAGCCATCAAAACATGCCTACACTTCCAACATACATTTTCTGAGAGAGAACCACCTACACTTGTGTTGAGGTCAAGATATTCCATTCCAACCACATAAATCTTGATCTCTAGCCTTACCCAAGTTGCTTTCCACTCAAATCATCTTTCCACCAAATCCAATCCTATGAGAGAGAGTTGAGTGTTGGGGAGACTATCATTTGAAGCACAGGAGCAAGGAGTTCATCATCAACACACCATTTGTTACCTCTTGGAGAGTGGTGTCTCCTAGATTGGCTAGGTGTCACTTGGGAGCCTCCGTCAAGATTGTGGAGTTGAACCAAGGAGTTTGTAAGGGCAAGGAGATCGCCTACTTCGTGAAGATATACCCTAGCGAGGCAAGTCCTTCGTGGGCGACGGCCATGGTGGGATAGACAAGGTTGCTTCTTTGTGGACCCTTCGTGGGTGGAGCCCTCTGTGGACTCGCGCAACCGTTACCCTTCGTGGGTTGAAGTCTCCATCAACATGGATGTACGATAGCACCACCTATCGGAACCACAGATAAAAAATCTCCGTGTCTCCAAATTGCGTTTGCACACTCCAATCCCATCCCTTTACATTCTTGCAACTTGCATGCTTTACTTTCCGCTGCTCATATACTCTTGTCATGCTTGCTTGATATGTATTGTGAATGTTTAAACTTGTGCCAAAACTCCACATCAACTTAAGGAAATTAAAAACTGTAACTTTTCTTCTTAAAGTCTATTCACCCCCCCCTCTAGACACCTCTTCTCGATCCTTTCACGCAGTAGCGCATTTGACAAACATCGCTATAGGTACAGTAGCTATAGCGTGTATTTTGAAAACGTGCTACCGCTAAGTTTGACTTGCCCCTACGCGGGCGTCCCTCCTTCCCCCAATTCCCTAGATCTTCTCGTGTCTCCTACCTTTCCCTCGCCGCCCTGCCTCTATGGCCGCCACCGGATCATCGCGCCATCGACACCCTCGGATCCACCCTCGTCCACCGGATCACCGGAGCCGCCGTAGACGCCACCGGCCGGAGCCACCCTCGACGCCCTCCCCTCCACCGTCTTCCCCGAGCACCCTCTCTGTAAGCCCCCACCCCTCCTCTCTAGGTTAATTTACTTAGGTGAATTTATTTATGAACCCTAGGAATTAGTTAGGTTAAGTAGGTTAACTAGCTAGGTTAAATAGCTAGGTTAATTTGGTTTATTAGGTTAACTAGTTTGGCTAGGTTAGAGCAAAAGTTTAGTTAGGGCAGTAGGGTTTAGAGCAAAAATTTAGTTATCGCGGTAGGGTTTAATTAGGGTTTTTGTTTTCATAGATGTTTTTTTAAAGAACAAAATAAAGAAAATGTTGCAGCAGTGATGCTAGTAGTATATATACTGGTACTAGTAGATGTTAATTAGGTTAGGGTAGTAGTGGTACTAGTAGATGTTAATTAGATGTTTTTTCGTTAGGGCAGTAGGGTTTTACTAGGTTAATTAGGTTAGTAGTGTTGCTAGTAGTAGTGGTACAGTAGGTTAATTAGGTGAAGTTAAATGAATGACCTAAATGAATGAAATTAGTAGTTAACTGAATATTTTTCATTTCATCATTATAGATCACTAAAGTTAACTGAATTTTGTTCTATTAGTAGTTAAGTGAATTTTATTCTACACTTAGTTTTTGAATCAGCTTGTGAAATTTCGACCATGTATATTTGGACATGTGGTTGCTCGTGTATATTTGGACATGTGTTGCGGTGTCAAAGATGGATATTTGAACATTGTTTGCAAGGAATGACTTCGAGTGGCCTATGTTTTGCCAAAATGTTGATTCATTTCCGTTCTGGAAAATTTCAGGCGCTCGATTTGTCCACTTTGTAGCAAAGGTCATGCCGGAATTTTCCGTGAATTTCGGCATGTACTACAAACTAGGACATATCGAGTGCCCAAGATTTGCCGCAATGGAAGTGAATCAACATTCCTGTAAAACATAGGCCTTTTTATGTCATTATTCATTTTATTATGTCTAGAATTAATTGACTAGATTTAATCATAGAAAACATGTATAGCAACGATGAAGGATAGGGTTCTGGTGATTGCAATGTCTACAAGGCGACAGACAACTATTTGAACTATCTCGAGGAGCAATAGTTGTTGCAGTGCCCCCTATCACATCCGAAACTGAGACCGACATCGAGACCGGCGCCGAGACAGGCGTCGAGACCGACACCCACGCCGAGACTGACACCAAGACTGGCGAATTAGCCAGTATAGAACCGAAACCGAAGAGGATACGACGCCCAAACTAGCTCAACACTACTAGACTGGTGGTCACGGAGGTGGAATCCGGCAATTTCGAGCCAAAAGAGCCTGCGGAAGTGTGTATGTGCTACGACAATCAAATAGGCTGAAACTACCACCATCAACGATGAGAAATTAAAGAAGATACCAGATATGGAGCACTCCCTCCTAACGAAGTTGCACTGGGGATTCTTGTTCCCAGGCCGGGATGAAGTCAAATATACTCAACCGTGGCAAGATCTGGCAATGAAGAAGATAAACAGACGCGCCATGGGCAAGTTTAGCGGCGCGTTGTCCGCCTGGAAAGTAAGGGTGAAACATTGGATCATCATCAAAGAGGAACTCTACTTCGAGATTGTAAAGGATAATCCAACAATTACAAAAGAGCAGTTCAAAATATTCAAAAAGGCTTGCGTTGCCGAAGTTGCCAAAGAAAAGTCAGAGTACATGAAGGGGCTCCAAGAGAGGAACATGGGGTGCCAGCACCTCGGAAGTCGTTGTTACGCAGGGAAGAGGCCCGTATGGGCCAAGGAGGACACGGAACGCGAAAGTCTGGTGATCCCAGACCCCTTGGAGGAGTTCACCGTCCCGCAGGAGCGTGACGTCATCAGGGTCCGGTACTGTTGGGACCCAGTCAACAAGGTTTTTGATACGGACGCGATCATGAAGGAGTTCATGAGACTGCTGGTAATTATTAATTTACCCCCTAATTTTAGTTTCTGATCAATTTGACTGCATGTTTAGTCACATTTGTAAATGATCCATGTTCCTTTTGCAGAAAGAGCAGCACGGGATTGCGGCCAAAAGCGACTCGCCATCTGAGGTGTTGGCGAGGCCCAAGTGGGACACCCCATCCAACCGGGCCTTGAATATATTGAAAGGACTCCCGGTGGACACTCGGCCATCGTATGGATGCGTGCACGTCATCGGAGATGGCGCCACGTGGAAGAAGTACTACTGTGAGAGCGCCAAGGAGAGAAAGCAAAGACGGAGGTTAAACGAAGAAAACATCGACAAGAAGGTTGAGATTGCGGTTGATAAGAAAACAGCTAAGCCCAAAGAAGAGACAGTCAAAGCAGCAATAGCTGCCATAAAACAGGAAATGGTAGCTTCGTATAGTGTCTTGATTCTGGCTATCCTCAGCTGGACCAAGCAAAATCCAGATAAAGATGCAGTGGACTTTCCCCTTTCCAACTTCTTGGGGAGCAGCTCGTTTAGCATTGTAGAAGCACCTCCTCATGCAACCGCACCTGCTCATAGCAGCCCGTCCTTCGTCTCTGGCGTGCTCGGTGGGGCTTCGTGTTTGGCTAAGCTCGACGCCTTCACGATACCTGTCACACCGGTTCTCTTAAATATCTGTATAATCTCCCGTTTCCGTTGCCTTTCGGATGTCTCACGTCACATACATGTCTTTGCAGGCCGACGTAACCCCATGCACCATACTGTACACCATCAGCGGCCAGAAGGTGGGCGTGGGAAAGGCGACGATAGTGAAGCCGAAGGAACAATTGTTCCACAGCCGGCTGATCCCCCCTGACGTCTTCAAGGTTTTCGTGGCTAGTGTCAAACCGGGCCACGAGAATTTGGCTCCTCTGGTAGCACTAGGGGGAGATGACGACGAGACCCCGCGGCGGCTTGGCAATTGCAAGAGTTGGGTCATGTTGTGACCGAAGAGTCTGCTTCGTCTGGAGGCGGCCGGGAGCACACCCACGACCAAGCAGCCTCAGCAAGGTATGAACACCAACACCCCACCTACCCAATTAGCGTCGCCTCTCGTGCCGGGTGATAGAGGACGACGTGAGTTAGAGGCTCCATTAGTGGCTGATGATGTCGCGGTCGTTGAAGAAGCAATGCATGATGCCATGGACGAGGATGATGACCCTCTACAATATCTCCATACCGGCGCCTATGACGGCGGAGGATTGATAGCTCAGCAGTATGAGTACTTAGGGTTTGAGCATGATGAGTTGGTGCCTGAATTGCTGGAGGATGAACATATGATAGGCTCACTTCCGGTAGCAAAGAAGCATAGGAAGAGACCGAAAAAAGGCAAAGCTGCTTCTATGAGCCAGCCGCCTCCGCAACCCCGAGTTGAAGATCGTATACCTATCATAGGTGCAGCGAAATACCATACCCCCGGTGATCCGATCCTACCTAAGGCAGTGGTAGAGGCCATATACAACGATCTAAGGAGACTTCATGATGATGTGCTGCGGAGAGAGAAAAGCCTGATCACCTCAAAAAATCCAGGATACCCGTTCTACGTGGTTAACTCGCCGCAGCAAAGGTTTTGCGTCGACACATTCCCTGCGCAAAAGTTCTTCCTTTGATTCGATTACATCTTCGATGTGTTTCACTTGAAAAAGCTAGATTTTACATTTGTCCGCATGTTTGCCTTGTACATGAACTACATCATCAGGTTTCAGCAAATACCTTATATTTGTGTCGTTGATCCGTACTTCATGCACGAGGGCTTCTTGGCAGTCTGCCAACAGCACTATGAATACGCGAGGAACTACAACGCCGATTTCATGGTCGCCAATAAGGACAAGGAGACGATTCTCCTTCCTTATCATCCCATGTAAGTCATCCGTGGATATCCTTCCTTTGATTTCAATCATTCATTTATATGCGTGGAGGCTAATCTGAGGTGTACTTATTTTGCGCAGCGACGGGCGCGCCATCCTCATCATCCTTTACCCCTAATTATCTCACGCTCTTTACTTGGACTCGTCGAAGAACATGAAGAAAAAGGATTACACCCACATCAAGTATGTTCTCGACAGTGCTATCTTAAGCTATGACCACCGGGATGGAGAGATCACGGTCAAGAAGACAAGGAACCGCACACCCTGCTTCGGCCATAAGATTGACTTCTGCTGCATCCAGCAACCGAGAGGTACTCCCAGTGATGGATTCTATGTCGTCCACCACATGCTGGAGTACAGACAGGAGCACCAGAACCTTTGCATGTCACCTAGATCCGGCGATGCCGATATTCTGCAATGGGCAAAGAATCTAGGAAATATCCCGGATCATCGACTCTGAGTTGAGTTCTATCACATCCAGCATGAACTTGCTCAAATCATCATGAAGGAGGTCCTCAAAAAAACATGGATGTTCTATGAAGAAGGGCAAATGTCGCGGGGAGACGTCTGAACACGCGTAGCCGCTCAGCGTCCTGACCTGAAGCCTTTCACTTTGCTCGGGGACTTCCTCCCTGATTTGGATGGATGGCACGACATGTTGGAGTGATTTGATAATATGACGGAACTTTGAATTTATGCATGACGAAACTTTGTGATGTAATTAAACCATCCTCCTCAACTAGCGTAGATCACTCTAGTTAGGGCAGTTTGGGTATGATGAACTTTGTTATTCATGTTTGCGATATGTTGCTTCTATTTTTGCTAGCTCCGTCTCTTTCTGTTGCTCAGCTATATATTATGTTGCATATTATCGAATCATGTGACGATGCATGTACATAGATCAACGATGGCGAAGAAGTGCTACGCCGTGTACGTAGGCAAGGTTCCAGGAGTATACGACGAGTCGCCTGAGTGTCAGGCCCAGATGTGCTGGTTTTCGAGCGACAGCCACAGAGGGTTCGATAGCAAAGCCGAAGTGGAAAATAGTTATTTTAGATTCACGCTAGTGCGGGAGAGTCTTAAACAGACCCAAAAACAAAACAAATAAAAGCCTAAGGGGGTGTTTGGTTTCAGGGACTTTTTTGTGTTGGGGTTAGAAAAAGTCCCTAGCAAACCAAATAGGATGGGACTTTTTTGAGACTTTTTGCTAAAAGTCCTTAGAAACACCTCTTTAAAAGTCTTTTTCAAAAAGTTCCAGGGACTAGAAAAAATCCTAGAACTAGAGAACCAAACATCACCTAAGTCTAGCTCAGTTAAACGGAAACAAAAAACATAGACACAGACACGTGCTCTGGACTGCTAATTCTCGGTGCACTTAGCTCTTCAATCTATTCATCTCGCACTTTAATAATTTCAATTTGAAGGAAAACAAAATCCTTGCATCTGTAGTCGGCCAGCTTAAGATAAGAAGAAGAGTCGACAAACATGAATGGGTCACGACAAGTAAAGTACTCCTACAAGCTAGATGAGGATGAGGATCTTCACTCAAGAGTCGATAAAGATCTTCTAGCACCAAAACCAAAATCAAAATCAAGTGTGGCGGGCACTTACTTGAAGTAGAACGTGGCCTGGCCACTCACTACCACTTGCTGCAACGCACACCCTATAAGACACCATTCATCACCCTAGCAGTTTGTACAACACCAATAGAGAGCACTTGCCAATCACTCACTCGACCTCAATGAATCCCATGGCCAAATGCTGCCTACTGCTCCTCCCCATCTTCTTCTTGGCATTTCTCTTGCCCGAGGCGCACGTGACTTCGTGCCACCCCGCCGACCTTCGCGCACTGCAGGACTTTGTTAGGAACCTCAGCGGTGGGGGTGTCCTCCTCCAGGCCACATGGTTCGGCGCCGCATGCTGCAGCTGGGAAGGCGTGGGCTGTGACGCCGCCACTGGCCGTGTCATGGCACTGCGCCTCCCCAGGCGCGGCCTTGCAGGGCCCTTCCCAGGAACCTCCCTTGCAGGACTTGCACATCTCGAGGAGCTTGACCTCGGCTCCAACAACTTTCACAACATCTCAGGGGTGCTCACCGTGTTGCGTGGGTGCCAGAACCTCACCACGCTGATTCTCACCAAGAATTTTGGTGGTGAGGAGCTACTAGGCGATGGTATTATTGGCGAGTTCAAGAGCCTCGAGGTGCTGGCCCTTGGTGATTGTGCTCTCAAGGGCAGGGTTCCGGAATGGTTGTCTCAATGCAAGAAAATGGAGGTGCTTGATTTGTCTGGCAACCAATTGGTGGGCGCCATCCCATCGTGGATTGGTGAGCTTCACCACCTTTGCTACTTGGATCTCTCAAACAATTCATTGGTTGGCGATGCACCTAAGAGTTTGGCACTGCTAAAGGGGCTCGCCCCTAATGGGCGTTCACCGGGCATGGTTTTCGCTAACATGCCGTTGTATGTGAAGCATAACAGAATCACACTCGGACGACGACTTAACGAGCTCCCAAATGTCATAACAGGGATCAACAATGTTGTGAGATCTGGGAGAAAGAATGTTATATGTGGGAATGACAACACTGTCATATTTGGGGATGAAAACACCATATCCGGAAATGAAAACACCGTATCTGGGAACAACCATGTCGTATATGGGAGTAAGCATGTCGTATCTGGGAGCAGGCATGTCATAACTGGGAGAAACAGTTTTGTATCCGGGAGCTACAATAACGTATCTGGGATTTACCATGTCGTATCTGGGAGTAACAATGTAGTATTTGGGAGCAACAATTCTGTATCTGGGAGGAACCATATTGTATCTGGGGACAACAAGGTCATAACGGGAGGTTG
>NC_057813.1:221718-245687 GCF_018294505.1 Triticum aestivum
TGCCTCCTTTTGAACTCTCCTCGGCTACCTGAGGAGTCGAGAGGAGATGATGTTGAGCCTTTTGTAGTATTTCCGCTGCTACTATCCAAGGTTGATGACATGATGTTCGATAAATAATGTACATAAGTGGACGCAGGAGATGTGTCTCCCTATGCCTCGCATACGTATGTTTTAATAGTCGAACATTTATGGTCTATGTATTGTAATATGTTGTGGTTTGGTTTGTATGCCAAGTTGTATTGTGTGTCTTTAAGGTGGTACACCTTTATGCATGCACAACACAGGGTGTCAGGCCGATTATACTCCTTGAAATGGCAATGTAAGCATATTATTTATTCCTTGCCTTGCGGTGTTGTTATGTTGTTTTATACTTTGCTTTGATCCATACATACATCAAAACAAGGCGGCGGCGGCGGCAGCAGCAGCACGTCCACGTATCAAATATTCTTCTTCTTCTTCTTCTTCTTCTTCTTCTTCTTCTTCTTCTTCTTCTTCTTCTTCTTCTTCTTCTTCTTCTTCTTCTTCTTCCTGCAAACCAAACCAGTGCAAGTATTAAGAGATCAATCACTATCCGTCGTATTCATATGACCTCGAGAGGTACTGAAGCCACGTACGCAGGAATGCCACCGCCGCCTCAGCAACAGCAGCCGCGGCCGCAAACATCAGTACCAGGAGCTGGGAGCCGCGCCCGTCGCATCATGCACCGCACCAGGGACAGCTGTGTGATCGTCTTATGCAGCACGCTCTGCTCCGTCCTCCTCGTCGTCATCCTCGTGGCCGGTGTGGTCCTCTTCGTCGCCTAGCTCAGCCTCCGCCCGTGCTACGCCCTCGCCTCTTCTCCCTCTCCAGCCTGGTCCCGAGCAGGCAGGCCGCCTTCAACATGTCGGACCGCAACCTTAACCGGCACATCGACATGTACTATGACGGTGCCACGCGGGCGTCACTCCGCTTCTACGACCCGCTGGTGGCCTCCGGCCCGGCCTTCCACGCCGGCTGGTAATAGCCAAACATGACCACCGTTGCATCGGCACACCGAGAAGAAAACCCGGAAAGATCCCTGAGAAAGAGCCCCCAGGAAGGGTTCCCGAGAAGGATCCTCGTGAAGGGTTCTTGAGAAGGACCCCCGGGAAGGAGTCCGGCGGCTGTCCGGCCCGAGCCGAAATTCATACGTTTTCACGACGCTGAAGATGAACCTGAAAAGTCATCTCGATGGTCTCGGATGAAAAAATGTTCAACACGATAGTTATTCAAAACATGGAAACGTCCAACTTTGCTTTTAGGGTCAACGTTATCTAAGATAGTATGCGACTTGAAAATCACCACAAGTCCCGAATATCGGTACAAAACCCAGCTGATCTGGGGTAGGGGGTCCCGAGCTATGGATCTCGCACCAATGGACAACAGGAGATAAAGGACATAATGTTTACCCATATTCGGACCCTCTCGAATAGGTAAAACCCTACATCATGCTTTGATTATATTGGCGGCGAAGTATCGAGTATAGGGTTGATCTACCTCGAGATCGTATGTTGTGTTCTAACCCTAAGGCGAGTAATTGTGATTATGCCCCTACAGGTTAAACCTCTTTGCTTATATAGGTATTGGGGGTATCTAGGGTTACACATGGTCGGTTGCTAACTAGGATTACACATGCCGACTACTGGTGACATCCTTCAAGTATACGCCAAGTCTTCGGCTGTGTCTGTGTTGCTCACGTCTGGGTTCGAGGCACCCAGAGTCCTTCCTGGTTGAGATCGGTGGGACGTAAGCTCGGGCTGTGGACTATGGGCCAACTAGGTCGGTATCCTCTAGTTCAGGACACCGTCACCGAACAGTCCAGTCAGTTGCATGACCGATTCCGACCAGATGTTAAGTCTCTACGTGGACTTATGTAATTTTCTTGTAAGGAATGCCTAGATGAGTCTCTTACTTGTACAGGAAGTTCGGCCACATCTTATATATGTTGGAGGTGACGTTCGACTGAACATCACACAATCAAACAAATCAATCTACTACTTCTTCATCTATGTTTTATTTCTCCCTTGTTTTTCTCTCTCGTTCTTTGTTGTTCTTCGTGCTTGAGAGTTGTGGATCCCGAGGCTCTAGGGGCAAGCGAATCGACCTAGGACATCCCATAGCCGTCGTACTCCCTGACGGGGTCCCTCCCGGGTGTGCAGGATTTCGAACATGCAAAAGCACCTCCCGACTGTCTTACATATTGCGTTGTCAATCAGGTCAGGTCTCCTTCAACGTGAGCTGTGCTGGATCACCCTTGATGTTAAGGGTACAAAAATGCCGTATTTGGGAGTAACACTGTCGTATCCGGGAGGAGCAATGTCGATGTTGGCCAACGAAAGCCTAAGTCATTGTTTTCTTGGTTCCATTGTTGCATATGTTCTCTGTGTGGCTTACGTTTTTATGTGTTCATTCGTTAAAACAGTGGGTCGGGGACTCCGGGGCCAGGCACATACACACAGCAAGTAGAGCGACCAAGCCAATTTCAATCTTGTGAGCCAAGAGAAAAACAGACACAATCGAACGGAGAAAAGAACCAGTTGTGTGCTTCCGGTCGACAGCTAATTCTGGGTGGACTTTGCCCTAGCTTTTTTTCGAGAAGAAACTTTCGATCTATTCGTCGTCTGTCACACTTTAATAATTTCATTTCAATTTGGAGGACAAAGTTGATGTAAAAAGAAAGATAAGAAGAATGGGCCACGACAAGTAAATATATAAGCTAGATGAGGAATCAAGAGAGAGCACTTGTAAATATAAGCTAAATGGAGCTGCCACCCATGAATTTCACTCGGTGATTAACGTGATCTTCCGGATTCTGGTGAAAGGGTACGCCAATAGGGTGACCCTGCTCGCGGACCAGATTACTCACCCCAACCAATCGTCTTTCATCCAAGGACGTTATATTCTAGATGGGGTGCTGGTCCTTCACGAAATCCTCCATGAGGTCTGCTCCAAACACCTCAAGGCGGTCTTCCTGAAGATCGATTTCCGTAAGGCCTATGACACTGTTAGCTGGCCCTTCCTTCGGGAAGTTCTCCTGCGGAAAGGCTTCGATGACCGTTGGGCGACGCGGGTTATGCAGATGGTCTCGTGTGGTCGCACTGCCGTCAACATCAATGGGGAGATCGGCCCCTACTTCCCCACTTTTTGCGAGGTGAGGCAGGGTGACCCATTCTCCCCGTTCATGTTTAATATGGTGGTTGATACTCTTGCGGCCATTCTGGACAAGGCTAAGGCCGCGGGCCATATTAGTGGAATCACCCCCCCCCCCCACTTGACTGGGGGCGTTGGCATCTCCCTGCTCCAGTACGCTGACGACACCATCATCATGGTCGAAGGCTCGGATACGGACATCGCTAGCCTTAAATTCCTCCTCCTCTGCTTCCAACAAATGTCTGGTCCTAAGATCAACTTCGACAAGAGCGATGTGATGGTGATGGGCTATTCTCCGGCTGAGGCCTTGACATTGCCAACCGCCTCAATTGCCGCCTAGGTTCCTTCCCAACGACCTACCTAGGAACGCCCATTAGTGACTCTCGGCTCACTGTGGCGGACCTTCGTCCTGCGTTGACCAAGTTGCAATCGCGCATTGAGCCTTGGCAGGGTCGGTGGCTCTCGAAGGTGGCCCGGACGATTCTTATCAACTCCTCGCTCTCTAGTCTCCTCTTATTCCTTATGAGCTTCTACAGCCTCCACGAGACCCTCCATCACGAGATCGCTAAAATCCAATATCGCTTCTATTGGGTTGGGGACAATAACAAGCAGAAGTATCATATGGTTAGTTGGCCCGACATCTGCAAGCCCCGGGGGCAGGGAGGCCTTGGCATCATGTGCTCGAAACGCATGAACATTGCCCTCCTCTCCCGCTGGCTCTAGCGCATCTCGCAAGGGCATGGCGGTCTGTGGTTAGACATCATCCGGAATAAATACTTGCGTGGCCAACCTCTGGCCTTCTGCCAACGTTCGGGTGGATCTCAATTCTGGCAGTCGGTCATCCAACTGCTCCCCGTCCTGCGCATTGGGACCTCCATCTCGGTTGGATCGGGAGCAGCGACCTTGTTCTGGTTTGACCGATGGGCGGGTGACGCTCCATTCGCGGCCCGCTTCCCCGACCTCTTCTTCATCGCTGTCGTCCCTACAATCTCAGTTCAACATGCCCTTATTGACTTAGGGCTCCTCGCATTCCGGAGGCCATTTGGGCCTCCGGAAGTGGCCGCCTGGCATGAGCTTCTTGATTGTATTGCTCTTCATGAACCCACTGTCGATGCTGGCCCGGATGAGGTTCGCTGGCGCCTTGAGTCTTCGGGTCAATTCTCCACCAAGTCCCTTTACGCGGCTATCGCTCCATCCTCCGCCCCGCCGCCCCTCCAGGCGGTATGGTCCATTCGCCTGCCCCTTAAAACCCGGATATTCATGTGGCAATGGATCCGTGGCCGGCTGCCGTCTGGAGTTGAGGTCCGCAAGCGCAATGGCCCGGGCTCTGGCCTCTGCCCCCTATGTGATACCCCCAAAGACTCGAACCACATATTCTTCTCCTGCGTGTCTGCTCAGTTCGTGTGGAGCTGCTTTAGAGAGGCGGTTGGTGGGGATTGGTGCCACTCCAACTTCCCCGACCTATTCGCCGAGCTTCAGGCCTCCCCGCTGTCCTCTCGCCACATTAGGTGGCTTGAGATTGGGGCCCTCGCGTGGACGCTCTGGACTATTCGCAATAAGCTTGTGATTCAGCGCTCCCCTCTTCGACGATCTACTGACGCTCTCTTCAAACTGTCTGGTTACTTGCAGCTCTGGCGGTCGCTTAGCCGCCCGCGGGACCGGGACGCCATCTCCGCCTTCATCGCCGACCTCCGCTCGATGGCCGTCCGCCTGTCGCCGCCACCACCGCCGCCTCCGCCTGAGCCTGATTAGTCGTCTGTTTGCTCTCCGGCCTTGGCCCCGGCTGAGCCTGTCTTTTATTTCGTGTGTGTTTTGGGCTTGTTGAGCTGTGCCCTCAGCAGTACCTCCGAACTTATTGTTGTGTGACTTGGATGTGTGTGTTCTGAACTAGTCCTTGTATGTGTTCTTGGCGGTTTGCTTTATTTATAAAGCGGGGCGAAAGACTTTTTCGGTAATTTCACTCGAGAGTCAAAATCAAGTTTGGCCGGCACTTACTTGAAGTAGGCATCACCCAAGCTGTTTGTACAACACCAAGAGAGAGCACTTGCCAATCTCTCACTCGACCTAGCTCAGTGCATCCCATGGCCAAATGCTGCCTACTGCTCCTCCTCCTCTTCGGGTTTCTCTTGCTCGAGGCGCACGTGGCTTTGTGCCACCCCGACGACCTTCGCGGATTGCAGGACTTTGCTGTGAGCCTCCGCGCCGGGGGTGTCCTCCTCCATGCCATTTGGTTCGGTGGCACATGCTGCAGCTGGGAAGGCGTGCGCTGTGACGCTGCTAGCGGCCGTGTCACGGCGCTGCGCCTTCCAAGGCGCGGCCTCACGGGGCACATCCCGGGAACCTCCCTTGTAGGCCTTGCGTGGCTCGAGGAGCTCGACCTCGGCTCCAACGGCTTTCACAACATCTCAGGGGTGCTCACAATATTGCGTGGTACCAGAACCTCACCATGCTGATTCTCACCAAGAATTTTGGTGGTGAGGAGCTACCCGACGATGGTATTATTGGAGGATTCAAGAGCCTCGAGGTGCTGGCCCTTGGTGATTGTGCTCTCAGGGGCAGGGTTCCGGAATGGTTGTCCCAATGCAAGAAAATGGAGGTGCTTGATTTGTCCAGCAACCAATTGGTGGGCACCATCCCATCGTGGATTGGTGAGCTTCACCACCTTTGCTACTTGGATCTTTCAAACAATTTATTGGTTGACGACGCACCTAAGAGTTTGGCACCACTAAAGGGGCTCGCCACCGGCGGGCGTTCACTGGGCATGGTTTTCACTAACATGCCATCATATGTGAAGCATAACAGAAGCACACTTAGACGGCGACTTAGCGAGCTCCCAAATGTCATAACAGGGACCAACAACTTTGTGACATCAGGGAGCAACAATGTTATATCCGAGAATGACAACACTGTCATATATGGGGATGAAAACACCGTATCTGAGAACAACCATGCCGTATATGGGAATGAAAACATTGTATCAGGGAACAATCATGTCGTATCTGGGAGCAAGCATGTGGTATCTGGTAGCAGGCATGGCGTAACTGGGAGAGGTAGTGTGGTATCCGGCCGGATTCAAGAATGGCATATCTGGAATCAACCATGTCGTATCTGGGAGCAACAACATCGTACCTGGGATGAACCATATTGTATCTGGGAACAACAAAGTTATATCAGGAGTTGAATGATATGATGTTGAGCCTTTGTAGTATATTTGCTCCTAGTATCCGAGGCCATGAGATGATGTTCGATAAAGATACGTTGCCACACGAGATGTCCTGCCTATGCCTCGCATATGTTGTAATACTCAGAATCTTTATGATCTAGTATATATATATATATGTATTTTTTTTTAAAAAAAGGAGGATGACCCCCTGCATCTGAAAGATGCATGCATCCATTTTATTGATTATTTTCGAAGATCTTATAAAGTAGAACAATAATATGCCACGTCTGAGGTGAGGTTTGCTTTTATACTTTGCTTTGATCCATCCATTAGATATTCCACCTCCACGTCTTAAATATTCTTCTTCTTCCTCCTCCGGCAAACCGGTAGATAGATCCAAGTACATTAAGATCAATCATATTCATATTTCATATGAGCTCCGGAGCTGCTGCAGCCACGTACGCACGAATGCCGCCGCAGCCGCAAACAAAAACAGCAGCGGCGGCAGGAGGAGGTCGGATCGCGCACCGCACCCGGGACAGCTGCGTGGCCGTCTTCTGCAGCAGGCTCTGCTCCCTCCTCCTCGCCGTCATCCTCGTGGCCGGCGTGGCGCTCTTCGTCGCCTGGCTCAGCCTCCGCCCACACCGCCCGCGCTTCGCCCTCGCCTCCTTCTCCCTCTCCGGCACGCAGGCCGCCTTCAAGGTGTCGGACCGCAACCCCAACCGCCACATCGGCATCTACTACGACGGCGCCACGCGTGCCTCCCTCCGCTTCTACGACGCGCTCGTCGCCTCCGGCCCGGCCTTCCCCGCCGGCTGGTACCAGCCCAACATGACCACCATCTCCATCGCCGACCCCGCCGCCTGGCACTCCTTCTCCGCAGCGCTCCACGCCGGGCGCCTCCCGCTGCGCCTGGAGCTCGTCTTCTAAGGCGTCCGGTTCAGAGTCAGCAGCGTGTTCTACTTCCACTCCGGGCGGCAGAGGATGCATGTCAAGTGCGACCTGCTCGTGGGCGCCGACGGCAACCTGCTCAGCGAATCCGTGGGGGCATCCTGCGACAGATACTTGTGAATTCTCATGACTCATTACCTACTTAACTTACTCTAGTAGGAGTAGATTGTTGTTGGAGCTCGATCCATTTTTATTTGCTATACATATACATCATAGGACCAACGAAAAGCAAATTAATTCGTCCGACCATGATTTATTTGGTCTTCCTTCCATGCATGCATGAGCACACAAATACTTGTATGATGCTGTTCGTTCGGGAAAGATACAAGGTGTTTTTCTTTTTCTTTTTTGAACCTTTATTACTTAGGTAATTATAAAAGGATCAATGTTTTTACTTCGTGCACCAACTTTCCTATTTCAAGTATATTTTGTTTTTTTTCTTTTTTCTTTTACGAATAGATCATATCTATTATAAAGATTCACCGGAAGGGCTGGTGAGACTAATAGTACGCCCGATGTGCGCAATGTTGTAATATCCTACTCAGTACTTACCATATTTTTTTATTATGTTGTTTCAGAAATAGCTAGGTCCATTCACTTGATTTGTCTTTAATTGCAAACTTATGAGATTAATATCTATCGTCTTCTCAGACAGTTCCACCCAAAGGGAACAACTCTTTATGACCACTAGGTTCTCACTAGACACCACACAAGGCTTGATAGAGAACTACCGGTAGAGTTTTCTCCTATAAGATCCCTAGCAAAAGAACTCATCTCATAAATTCAAAAATAAAAATACTACGTGAAACACGAAATTGCTTCATTTCCACAACATAATTACATATGGTTTTCCCTTTCGGAAGACCCCGAAGGAAATACATAAGCTAAGAAGGATACCATAATATTCTTGGTGATTACAGCGCCTTCAATATGGTGGCTATTCTAAAAAGTGGTGCTAGTTGTACTACTACTAAGGAGACTGAGAATGCTTTAGAGGTTGGTTCCTCCTCCTTTCCTTTGGGAGCCTTCTTTATTTTATTGCAGTACTCCATCCGTTTTAAAATGTAGTGCATATAGAATTTTTTAAAAAGTCAAACTTTACAAATTTTGACCAAGTTTGTAGAGAAAAACATATACATCTAGAATGTCAAATACATTAACCTTAGATACATCACAAGACGTACTTTCATATTGTATATATTTGATATTATAGATATATGTAGTTCTCTTTGTGAACTTGGTCAAAGTTTATAAAGTTTGACTTTTCAAAAAATCTATTTGCATTACATTATGAAAGATGGAACGGAGATCCGCTCTAGCGACTAGACTGGAGATCCGCTTGCCAAGAAGCCACGGGCGTCGGCGGTGCCGCACTGGCGGCCTGGGAGGCCAAGCCCTTCTCCAAAGGTATGGCGCTAGAGCCCATTTCTGTTGATGAGGCGGCTAACCCGGAATGCTTCAAGTGCGACTGGGTGGAACACTTCCAGATACAGTGACAGTTCATCCGCTCTGTGTGCGTTGCAAGGAGGAAGGGCATGCCTTCGCATACTGCCCCACGCGTGGCAAGCAGATGCAGCTCCAAATCATGGGCGGAGTGATGTCTGGCGAGGGCTTTTTCTGCATGCAGTTCGACGAAGACGAGGGTGAAGCCCAGCTAGCCGAGCTGCAGGAGTCCAATGGCGCCATCATATGTGCCGAGCATGGGCTGCTCTCCCTTCGCATCCTTGAAGAGGACCTCAAACATAAACATACAAAGAGGATATCAATTCCTAATACCAAACGATCTATTACATACTAGGGTCCATATCCTCCAGAGCTAGGGGAATTACTCGCACATTGAGGGCACAAATGAGATGAGATGAATCATGGTAAACATAATAAAAGCACATAAGTAACACAAGATTGAATCTACTCGAACTATTGTATTACAAATGGATAGGGATGAGGTGGTAATGGTGATGATGATGATGAAACCCTCTTGATGCAGCAAAATCCTTGAATCGACCCCCCCCCCCCACCCACCCACCCACCCCAATGGCCACCTAAGGCTAGGGTTTTGAGTTCTGGATGTATTTCGTGCAGCTGTGTATATCTCATCCAGAATCCAACTTTACGGGGTTGAAGTAGTCAACCAGGAGGGACTTTGGCAGGTCATACAACCGCGCGTAGGCCGTCTTGCGCTCTGGACCAGCCGCATAGGTCCAAATGCCTTCAACCCTTTTGCCACTTTTATGGTAGGTGATAATCACATTGATTGACGTGATTCCACTATAATTTCCTGGTTTTTCTTCCGTACTACTCTTTTTGCTCCAAAAGACATATCCTGGGAAGTCGACAAAAGATAGCGAGCGAACGTAGTAAAATTCCACAAAGCCTACTGTGTAAGCACAAAATAAAGACCAAAAAATTCACATAAGTTGGACTCATCATCAGGCACCTTCAGCAGGAGGCGAACAGAACGAGGGGGGGAGCCAAATGAGTAACCTCGCAGGTGAGGGGGAGAGCCGGGTGGGGAATCTCTTATCTTCATATTTTCTCTAGGATAGTAGAAGTTTTTTTCTTAAGACAGTTATGGTTTGAGGATGAAGAACAACAGTCACCACAAGAGATCCCTCATATCCATTTGCCATCTTGGCACTGAGGGAGGGAGAGGGCTCAGGTACTTAAGAGTTTTGTGGCTGTCATTGACGTCTTTCTAGTGGCCTCATAGTGCTTTGTGAATTTCTCATGAAGGCAGAGAGGTTTGCATCCTCGGAGCATATTATTTATAGTTTATGTTATTGCATCATGTTGCTTTCACCAGTAGAAAACAGGGCTTTGGTCCAAGCCGGGTCAGCCCATTAGTCCCGGTTCAGTCCAGAACCGAGACCAATGGGGGCATTGGTCCCGGTTCGTGAGCCCAGGGGGCCCGCCGGGCCATGTGGGCCATTGGTCCCGGTTCATCTGGACCTTTTGGTCCCGGTTGGTGGGATGAACCGGAACCAATGGGCCTCGCTCCTGGCCCACCACCATTGGTCCCGGTTGGTGGCTTGAACCGGGACCAAAGGCTCCCCTTTAGTCCCGGCTTATGTCACCAACCGGGACCAATGAGGTGCCTATATATACCACTCGCTCGTGAACAGAGCACCCCAGTGCTCTGTTTTTCTCTGACCGATGGGGAGAGGGCTTGGTGGTGCTCTAGCTCACCTCCTATGCACACAAGGTGTTTGATGGAATGCCCGAGCCACACTACTTAAGATTTATCCTCTCCAAGCTCGACCTCCAAGCTCCATTTTCCATAATATTTGTCTAGGTTTAGCGGTCCGTCACGCCCCGTCCCCATCTTCACCGCCGTCGATCACCGGCGCCGAGCTCATCGCCGGCACCACCGTGGTGAGCCTCTTGTTTTATCTTCTTTCTGAAAGGAAAAATATTCTTACTTGTATGTTTACATAGATACTTGTATTATTTTCTTACTTTTATTATTGCATCTTATATAGTGCGATGGTTTTGGTATCCGCCCCCGTCGGCCCTCGTCCTGTCTATGATTCGGATGTGGTATATATATTATCTTTATAACTATTGGTTCATTTATTGTTTATGAAAATTATGCCGACCAACGTGACATAGATTTTATTTATGTAGGATGTATGTGAATCGGAAATGCCAACCGACCCTATTGTCGAGAGGTTAAATTTAGTTGAAGAAGAAAACAATTTGTTGAAGGGAAAAATAAAAAAATTGAGGAGGAGAAGATGATATTGGAGTTGCATGTTGCGGATGTCGTCGATGATCACAAGATCAAGATGGATGCAATGCGCTTGAAGATTAGAAAGATTAGAAAATATGCCATTCATACCGAGGCTTGGTATCATTATGTCATTGGATCAATTGTTACCTTGGTTGCAATTATGATCGCATTTGTTTTCACATTGAAATGTTTTACATAGTTTCAATGTATGGTTTAATTAATTAGATGCTCTGGAGAGCTATATGTTGTTAGATGAGAACTATGTATGCATTTTGGTTTTAATGTGATGATGAACTTCTATTAATTTGGACACTTAATTATATATAATGCACGTAGGTGAACCGGCAATGGATGTACGGTGACAGACACACCCACGAGTACATTAAGGGCGTGCATGAGTTTCTCGATGCGGCTGAGGCAAACAAGCAGAATGGTTTTATGTCTTGTTCATGCACTGAATGTGGGAATACGAGGTCTTACTCTAACCGGAAAATCCTTCACTCCCACCTGCTTTACAAGGGTTTCATGCCACACTATAATGTTTGGACGAGGCACGGAGAAATAGGGGTTATGATGGAAGACGGCGAAGAAGAAGAGTACGATGACAACTATGTGCCCCCTGAATACGGTGATGCTGCAACGGGGGGAGCTGGTGAAGATCAAGAGGAACCAGACGATGTGCCCAATGATGCTGCAACGGGTGAAGCTGCTGAAGATCAAGAGGAACCAGACGATGTGCCCGATGATGATGATCTCCGCTAGGTCATTGTCGATGCAAGGACGCAATGCGAAAGTCAAAAGGAGAAGCTGAAGTTCGATCGCATGTTAGAGGATCACAAAAAAGGGTTATACCCCAATTGCGAAGATGGCAACACAAAGCTCGGTACCGTACTGGAATTGCTGCAGTGGAAGGCAGAGAATGCTGTGGCTGAAAAAGGATTTGAGAAGCTACTGAAAATATTGAAGAAGAAGCTTCCAAAGGATAACGAATTGCCCGACAGTACATACGCAGCAAAGAAGGTCGTATGCCCTCTAGGATTGGAGATGGAGAAGATACATGCATGCCCTAATGACTGCATCCTCTACCACGGTGCATACAAGGATCTGAATGCATGCCCGGTATGCGGTGCATTGAGGTATAAGATCAGACGAGATGACCCTGGTGATGTTGACGGTGAGCCCCCAGGAAAAGGGTTCCTGCGAAGGTGATGTGGTATGCTCCTATAATACCACGGTTGAAACGTATGTTCAGAAACGAAGAGCATGCCAAGTTGATGCGATGGCACAGTGAGAACCGAAAGAAAGATGGGAAGTTGAGAGCATCTGCTGACGGGTCGCAGTGGAGAAAAATCGAGAGAAAGTACTGGGATGAGTTTGCAAAGGACCCAAGGAATGTATGGTTTGCTTTAAGCGCGGATGGCATTAATCCTTTCGGGGAGCAGAGCAGCAATCACAGCACCTGGCCCGTGACTCTATGTATGTATAACCTTCCTCCTTGGATGTGCATGAAGCGGAAGTTCATTATGATGCCAGTTCTCATCCAAGGCCCTAAGCAACCCGGCAACGAAATTGATATGTACCTAAGGCCATTAGTGGAAGAACTTTTACAGCTGTGGAATGAAAACGGTGTACGTATGTGGGATGAGCACAGACAGGAGGAAGTTAACCTTAAGGCGTTGCTGTTCGTGACCATCAATGATTGGCCCGCTCTCAGTAACCTTTCAGGACAGACAAACAAAGGATACCACGCATGCACGCACTGTTTAGATGACACTGAAAGTATATACCTGGACAAATGCAGGAAGAATGTGTTGGAAATATGCCCTAGAGGCAATAATAAATTAGTTATTATTATATTTCCTTGTTCATGATAATCGTTTATTATCCATGCTAGAATTGTATTGATAGGAAACTCAGATACATGTGTGGATACATAGACAACACCATGTCCCTAGTAAGCCTCTAGTTGACTAGCTCGTTGATCAATAGATGGTTACGGTTTCCTGACCATGGACATTGGATGTCATTGATAACGGGATCACATCATTAGGAGAATGATGTGATGGACAAAGACCCAATCCTAAGCCTAGCACAAGATCAAGTAGTTCGTATGCTAAAGCTTTTCTAATGTCAAGTATCATTTCCTTAGACCATGAGATTGTGCAACTCCTGGATACCGTAGGAGTGCTTTGGGTGTGCCAAACGTCACAACGTAACTGGGTGGCTATAAAGGTACACTACAGGTATCTCCGAAAGTGTCTGTTGGGTTGGCACGAATCGAGACTGGGATTGTCGCTCCGTGTAAACGGAGAGGTATCTCTGGGCCCACTCGGTAGGACATCATCATAATGTGCACAATGTGATCAAGGAGTTGATCACGGGATGATGTGTTACGGAACGAGTAAAGAGACTTGCCGGTAACGAGATTGAACAAGGTATCGGGATACCGACGATCGAATCTCGGGCAAGTATCGTACCGATAGACAAAGGGAATTGTATACGGGATTGATTAAGTCCTTGACATCGTGGTTCATCCGATGAGATCATCGTGGAACATGTGGGAGCCAACATGGGTATCCAGATCCCGCTGTTGGTTATTGACCGGAGAGTCATCTCGGTCATGTCTGCATGTCTCCCGAACCCGTAGGGTCTACACACTTAAGGTTCGGTGACGCAAGGGTTATAGAGATATTAGTATGCGGTAACCTGAAAGTTGTTCGGAGTCCTGGATGAGATCCCGGACGTCACGAGGAGTTCCGGAATGGTCCGGAGGTAAAGAATTATATATAGGAAGTGCTATTTCGGCCATCGGGACAAGTTTCGGGGTCACCGGTATTGTACCGGGACCACCGGAAGGGTCTCGGGGGTCCACCGGGTGGGGCCACCTGCCCCGGGGGCCACATGGGCTGTAGGGGGTGCGCCTTGGCCTATATGGGCCAAGGGCACCAGCCCCAAGAGGCCCATGCGCCAAGAGAAGAGGGAAAGGAAGAGTCCTAAAGGGGGAAGGCACCTCCGAGGTGCCTTGGGGAGGAGGGACTCCTCCCTGGCCGCACCCTTCCTTGGAGGAAGGGCCAAAGGCTGCGCCCCCCCCCCCTCTCCCTTGGCCCTATATATAGTGGGGGAAGGGAGGGCAGGAACACCCAAGCCCTGGCGCCTCCCTCTCCCTCCCATGACACATCTCCCTCCTCCCGCAGCGCTTGGCGAAGCCCTGTTGGAATCCCGCTACTTCCACCACCACGCCGTCGTGTTGCTGGATCTCCATCAACCTCTCCTCCCCCTTGCTGGATCAAGAAGGAGGAGACGTTGCTGCTCCGTACGTGTGTTGAACGCGGAGGTGCCGTCCGTTCGGCGCTAGGATCATCGGTGATTTGGATCACGACGAGTACGACTACATCAACCCCGTTCTCTTGAACGCTTCCGCGCGCGATCTACAAGGGTATGTAGATCCACTCCTCCCTTGTTGCTAGATGACTCCATAAATAGATCTTGGCGACACGTAGGAAAATTTTGAATTATTGCTACGTTCCCCAATAGTGGCATCATGAGCTAGGTCTATGCGTAGTTACTATGCACGAGTAGAACACAAAGTTGTTGTGGGCATTGATTTTGTTCAATATGCTTACCGTTACTAGTACAATCTTGATTCGGCGGCATTGTGGGATGAAGCGGCCCGGACCGACCTTACACGTACTCTTATGTGAGACTGGTTCCACCGACTGACATGCACTAGTTGCATAAGGTGGCTAGCGGGTGTCTGTCTCTCCCACTTTAGTCGGATCGGATTCGATGAAAAGGGTCCTTATGAAGGGTAAATAGCAATTGGCATATCACATTGTGGTTTTTGCGTAGGTAAGAAACGTTCTTGCTAGAAACCCATAGCAGCCACGTAAAACATGCAAACAACAATTAGAGGACGTCTAACTTGTTTTTGCAGGGTATGCTATGTGATGTGATATGGCCAAAAGGATGTGATGAATGATATATGTGATGTATGAGATTGATCATGTTCTTGTAATAGGAATCACGACTTGCATGTCGATGAGTATGACAACTGGCAGGAGCCATAGGAGTTGTCTTAATTTATTTATGACCTGCGTGTCAACATAAACGTCATGTAATTACTTTACTTTATTGCTAACCGTTAGCTGTAGTAGTAGAAGTAATAGTTGACGAGACAACTTCATGAAGACACGATGATAGAGATCATGATGATGGAGATCATGGTGTCATGCCGGTGACGATGATGATCATGGAGCCCCGAAGATGGAGATCAAGAGGAGCAAAGTGATGATGGCCATATCATGTCACTATTTGATTGCATGTGATGTTTATCATGTTTTTGCATCTTGTTTACTTAGAACGATGGTAGTAAATAAGATGATCCCTCATAGTAATTTCAAGAAAGTGTTCCCCCTAACTGTGCACCGTTGCGACAGTTCGTTGTTTCGAAGCACCACGTGATGATCGGGTGTGATAGATTCTAACGTTCACATACAACGGGTGTAGGCAGATTTACACACGCGAAACACTTAGGTTGACTTGACGAGCCTAGCATGTACAGACATGGCCTCGGAACACAAGAGACTGAAAGGTCGAGCATGAGTCGTATGGTAGATACGATCAACATGAAGATGTTCACCGATGTTGACTAGTCCGTCTCACGTGATGATCGGACACGGCCTAGTTGACTCGGATCATGTAATCACTTAGATGACTAGAGGGATTTCTATCTGAGTGGGAGTTCATAAGATGAACTTAATTATCCTGAACATAGTCAAAAGGTCTTCGCAAATTATGTCGTAGCTCGCGCTTCAGTTCTACTGTTTAGATATGTTCCTAGAGAAAATTTAGTTGAAAGTTGATAGTAGTAATTATGCGGACTAGGTCCATAAACTGAGGTTTGTCCTCATTGCTTCATAGAAGGCTTATGTCCTTAATGCACCGCTCAGTGAGCTGAACCTCGAACGTTGTCTATGGATGTTGCGAACATCTGACATACACATTTTGATAACTACGTGATAGTTCAGTTAAACGGCTTAGAGTTGAGGCACCGAAGACGTTTTGAAACGTCGCAAAACATATGAGATGTTTCGAGGGCTGAAATTGGGATTTCAGGCTCGTGCCCACGTCAAGAGGTATAAGACCTCCGACGATTTTCTTAGCCTACAAACTAAGGAGAAAATCTCAATTGTTGAGCTTGTGCTCAGATTGTCTGAGTACAACAATCATTTGAATCGAGTGGGAGTTGATCTTCCAGATGAGATAGTGATGTTTCTCCGAAGTCATTATCACCAAGCTGCTAGAGCTTCGTGTTGAACTATAATATATCAGGGATATATATGATGATCCTTGAGATATTCGCGATGTTTGACACCACAAAAGTAGAAATCAAGAAGGAGCATCAATTGTTGATGGTTGGTGAAACCACTAGTTTCAAGAAGGGCAAGGGCAAAAAGGGATGCTTCATGAAATGGCAAATCAGCTGCTGCTCTAGTGAAGAAACCCAAGGTTGAACCCAAACCCGAGACTAAGTGCTTCTGTAACAAAGGAAAACAGCCACTGGAGCAGAATTACCCTAGATACTTGGTAGATAAGAAGGTTGGCAAGGTCGGTAGAAGTATATTGGATATACATTATGTTAATGTGTACTTTACTAGTACTCCTAGTAGCACCAGGGTATTAGATACCGGTTCGGTTGCTAAGTGTTAGTAACTCGAAATAAAAGCTACGGAATAAACGGAGACTAGCTAAAGGTGAGATGACGATATATGTTGGAAGTATTTCCAAGGTTGATCAAATATCGTACGCTCCCTCTACCATCGAGATTGGTGTTTGCGTTGAGCATAGACATGATTGGATTATGTCTATCGCAATACGGTTATTCATTTAAGGAGAATAATGGTTACTCTGTTTATTTGAATAATACCTTCAATGGTCCTACACCTAAAATGAATGGTTTATTGAATCTCGATCGTAGTGATACACATGTTCATGCTAAAAGATAGTAATGATAGTACCACCTACTTGTGGCACTCCCACGTAAGTCATATCGGTATAAAACGCATGAAGAAGCTCCATGTTGATGGATCTTTGGGCTCACTCGTTTTTGAGACATGCGAACCATGTCTATTGGTGTATATGCATGAAGAAACTCCATGCAAATGGACCGTTTGGACTCACTTGATTTTGAATCACTTGAGACATGCAAATCATACCACATGGGCAAGATAACTGAAAGCCTCGTTTTCAGTAAAATGGAACTAGAAAGCAACTTGTTGGAAGTAATACATTTTGATGTGTGCAATCCAATGAGTGCTGAGGCATGTAGTGGATATCGTTATGTTCTTGCTTCACAGATGATTTGAGTAGATGTTGAGTATATTTACTTGATGAATCACGACTCTGAATTATTGAAAGGTTCAAGTAATTTCAGGGTGAAGTTGAAAGATCGTCATGACAAGAGGATAAAATATCTATGATATGATCATAGAGATGAATATCTGAATTACGAGTTTGGCACAGAATTAAGACATTGTGGAAATTGTTTCACAACTAATACAGCCTGGAACACCATGGTGTGATGGTGTGTCCGAACATCATGACTGCACCTTATTGGATATGATGCATACCATGATGTCTCTTATCGAATTACCACGATAGTTTATGGGTTAGGCATTAGAGACAACCACATTTACTTTAAATAGGGCACCATGTAATTCCGATGATATGACACCATATGAACTATGGTTTAGAGAAACCTAAGCTGTCATTTCTTAAAAGTTTGGGGCTGCGACGCTTATGTGAAAAGTTTCAGGCTGATAAGCTCGAACCCGAAGCGGATAAATGCATCTTCATAGGACACCCAAAACAGTTGGGTTTCCTGTCTCAGATCCGAAAGCAATAAGGGATTGTTTCTAGAATCGGGTCCTTTCTTGAGGAAAAGTTTCTCTCGAAGGAATTGAGTGGGAGGATGGTGGAGACTTGATGAGGTTGTCGAACCATCTCTTCAACAAGTGTGTGGCAGGGCACAGGAAGTTGTTCCTGTGGCACCTACACCAATTGAAGTGGAAGCTTATGATAGTGATCATGAAACTTCAGATCAAGTCACTAGCAAACCTCGTAGGATGACAAGGATGAGTACTACTTCAGAGTGGTATGTGATCCTGTCTTGGAAGTCATGTTGCTAGAAAAAAATGAACCTACGAGCTATGGAGAAGCGATGGTGGGCCCAGATTCCGATAAATGGCTCGAGTCCATAAAATCCGAGAGAGGATCCATATATGAAAACAAAGTGTAGACTTTGGAAGAACTACTTGATGGTCATAAGGCTGTTAGGTACATATGGATTTTAAAAGGAAGACGGACAATGATGGTAAGTATCACCATTAAGAAAGCTCGACTTGTCGTTAAGATGTTTTCTGACAAGTTCAAGGAGTTGACTACGATGAGACTTCCTCACTCGTAGCGATGCTAAGAGTCTGTTGGAATTATATTAGTGATTACTGCATTATTTATGAAATCTTGCAGATAGGATGTCAAAACATTGTTTCCTCGACGATTTTCTTGAGGAAAGGTTGTATGTGATACAACTGGAAGGTTTTGTCAATCCTGAAAGATGCTAATAAGTATGCAAAGCTCCAGCAATCCTTCTAAGGACTGGAGTAAGCATCTCGGAGTTGGAATGTATGCTTTGATGAGATGATCAAAGATTTTGGGTGTATACAAAGTTTATGAGAAACTTGTATTTCCAAAGAAGTGAGTGGGGGCACTATAAAATTTCCGATGAGTATGTGTTGTTAACATGTTGTTGATCGGAAATGACGTAGGATTTCTAGAAAGCATATAGGGTTATTTGAAAAGTGTTTTTCAATGGAAAGCCTGGATTAAGCTACTTGAACGTTGAGCATCAAGATCTATAAGGATAGATCAAAACGCTTAATGGTACTTTCAAATGAGCACATACCTTGACATGATCTTGAAGGTGTTCAAGATGGATCAGTCAAAGAAGGAGTTCTTGCCTAAGTTGTAAGGTATGAAGTTAAGACTTAAAGCTCGACCACGGCAGAATAGAGAGAAAGGACGAAGGTCGTCCCCTATGCTTAAGACGTAGGCTCTACAGTATGCTATGCTGTGTACCGCACCTGAAGTGTGCCTTGCCATGAGTCAGTCAAGGGGTACAAGAGTGATCTAAGAATGGATCACAGGACAGCGGTCAAAGTTATCCTTAGTAACTAGTGGACTAAGGAATTTTCTCGATAATGGAAGTGGTAAAAGAGTTCGTCGTAAAGGGTTACGCCGATGCAAACTTTGACACTAATCCAGATTATTCTGAGTAGTAAACTGGATTCGTATAGTAGAACAGTTATTTGGAATAGCTCCAAATAGAACGTGGTAGCTGCATCTAGGACATGACATAGAGATTTGTAAAGCACACACGGATCTGAAAGATTCAGACCCGTTGACTATAACATCTCTCACAAGCATAACATGATCAAACCCAGAACTCATTGAGTGTTAATCACATGGTAATGTGAACTAGATTATTGACTCTAGTAAACTCTTTGGGTGTTAGTCACATGGGGATGTGACCTTGAGTGTTAATCACATATCGATGTGAACTGGATTATTGACTCTAGTGCAAGTGGGAGACTGTTGGAAATATGCCCTAGAGGCAATAATAAATTAGTTATTATTATATTTCCTTGTTCACGATAATCGTTTATTATCCATGCTAAAATTGTATTGATAGGAAACTCAGATACATGTGTGGATACATAGACAACACCATGTCCCTAGTAAGCCTCTAGTTGACTAGCTCGTTGATCAATAGATGGTTACGGTTTCCTAACCATGGACATTGGATGTCATTGATAACAGGATCACATCATTAGGAGAATGATGTGATGGACAAAGACCCAATCCTAAGCCTAGCACAAGATCAAGTAGTTCATATGCTAAAGCTTTTCTAATGTCAAGTATCATTTCCTTAGACCATGAGATTGTGCAACTCCCGGATACCGTAGGAGTGATTTGGGTGTGCCAAACGTCACAACGTAACTGGGTGGCTATAAAGGTACACTACAGGTATCTCCGAAAGTGTCTGTTGGGTTGGCACGAATCGAGACTGGGATTTGTCGCTCCGTGTAAACGGAGAGGTATCTCTGGGCCCACTCGGTAGGACATCATCATAATGTGCACAATGTGATCAAGGAGTTGATCACGGGATGATGTGTTACGGAACGAGTAAAGAGACTTGCCGGTAACGAGATTGAACAAGGTATCGGGATACCGACGATCGAATCTCGGGCAAGTATCGTACCGATAGACAAAGGGAATTGTATACGGGATTGATTAAGTCCTTAACATCGTGGTTCATCCGATGAGATCATCGTGGAACATGTGGGAGCCAACATGGGTATCCAGATCCCGCTGTTGGTTATTGACCCGAGAGTCATCTCGGTCATGTCTGCATGTCTCCCGAACCCGTAGGGTCTACACACTTAAGGTTCGGTGACGCAAGGGTTATAGAGATATTAGTATGCGGTAACCCGAAAGTTGTTCGGAGTCCCGGATGAGATCCCGGACGTCACGAGGAGTTCCGGAATGGTCCGGAGGTAAAGAATTATATATATGAAGTGCTATTTCGGCCATCGGGACAAGTTTCGGGGTCACCGGTATTGTACCAGGACCACCGGAAGGGTCCCGGGGGTCCACCGGGTGGGGCCACCTGCCCCGGGGGCCACATGGGCTGTAGGGGGTGTGCCTTGGCCTATATGGGCCAAGGGCACCAGCCCCAAGAGGCCCATGCGCC
This sequence comes from Triticum aestivum, assembly GCF_018294505.1. Lineage (NCBI taxonomy): Eukaryota > Viridiplantae > Streptophyta > Magnoliopsida > Poales > Poaceae > Triticum > Triticum aestivum. Next base: position 242,542 of record NC_057813.1, read on the forward strand.
AAGAGAAGAGGGAAAGGAAGAGTCCTAAAGGGAGAAGGCACCTCCGAGGTGCCTTGGGGAGGAGGGACTCCTCCCTGGCTGCACCATTCCTTGGAGGAAGGTCCAAAGGCTGCGCCCCCCCCCCCCCTCTCTCCCTTGGCCCTATATATAGTGGGGGAAGGGAGGGCAGCAACACCCAAGCCCTGGCGCCTCCCTCTCCCTCCCATGACACATCTCCCTCCTCCCGCAGCGCTTGGCGAAGCCCTGTTGGAATCCCGCTACTTCCACCACCACGCCGTCGTGCTGCTGGATCTCCATCAACCTCTCCTCCCCCCTTGCTGGATCAAGAAGGAGGAGACATCGCTGCTCCGTACGTGTGTTGAACACGGAGGTGCCGTCCGTTCGGCGCTAGGATCATCGGTGATTTGGATCACGACGAGTACGACTCCATCAACCCCGTTCTCTTGAACGCTTCCGCGCGCGATCTACAAGGGTATGTAGATCCACTCCTCCCTCGTTGCTAGATGACTCCATAAATAGATCTTGGTGACACGTAGGAAAATTTTGAATTATTGCTACGTTCCCCAACAAAATGTGTACCTGGGCCATCGTCGATTTCTTCCGACCAACCATCAATGTCGAAAGAAAGGCAAGCATTTCAAAGGTGAGGCAGATCACCGGAAGAAGCCCGCCATGCGCACCGGTGATCACGTGCTTGCTATGGTCAATGATTTACACTACGTAATCTTTGGAAAGGGTCCCGGTGGACTAGCTGTTCCGAATGACGCTGAGGGACACACACCCATGTGGAAGAAGAAATCTATATTTTGGGACCTACCCTACTGGAAAGACCTAGAGGTCCGCTCCTCAATCGACGTGATGCACGTGACGAAGAACCTTTGCGTGAACCTGCTAGGCTTCTTGGGCGTGTATGGGAAGACAAAAGATACATCTGAGGCACGGGAGGACCTGCAACGTTTGCACGGAAAAGACGGCATGCCTCCGAAGCAATATAAAGGTCCTGCCAGCTACGCTCTTACAAAAGAAGAGAAAGAAATCTTCTTTGAATACCTGCTCAGTATGAAGGTCACGACTGGCTTCTCGTCGAATATAAAGGGAATAATAAATATGCCAGAGAAAAAGTTTCAGAACCTAAAGTCTCATGACTGCCACGTGATTATGACGCAATTGCTTCCGGTTGCATTGAGGGGGCTTCTACCGGAAAATGTCCGATTAGCCATTGTGAAGCTATGTGCATTCCTCAATGCAATCTCTTAGAAGGTGATCGATCCAGAAATCGTACCAAGGCTAAGGAGTGATGTGGCGCAATGTCTTGTCAGTTTCGAGATGGTGTTCCCACCATCCTTCTTCAATATCATGACGCACATCCTAGTTCATCTAGTCGACGAGATTGTCATCCTGGGGCCTGTATTTCTACACAATATGTTCCCCTTTGAGAGGTTCATGGGAGTCCTAAAGAAATATGTCCGTAACCGCGCTAGGCCAGAAGGAAGCATCTCCATGGGCCATCAAACAGAGGATGTTATCGGGTTTTGTGTTGACTTCATTCCTGGCCTTAAGAAGATAGGTCTCCCTAAATCGCGGTATGAGGGGAGACTTTCTGGAAAAGGCACTCTTGGAAGAGACTCAATAATATGCAGGGACGGATATTCTTGGTCTCAAGCACACTACACAGTTCTACAGAACTCTACCTTGGTGACCCCGTATGTCGATGAACACAAGAACAGTCTGCGCTCCAAACACCCGGAGCAGTGCGACGATTGGATTACATGTGAACACATCAGGACTTTCAGCAATTGGTTGGAAACACGTCTCAGAGGTGACAACACTGTTTGTGATGAGTTGTACTTGTTGTCCAGGGGACCATCTTTGACTGTATTGACTTACAAAGGATACGAGATAAATGGGAATGCATTTTACACGATCGCCCAAGATCAAAAGAGCACCAACCAAAACAGCGGTGTCCGCTTTGATGCAGCAACCGAGAGCGGAAAGGACACATATTATGGTTACATAGTGGACATATGGGAACTTGACTACGGACCTGATTTTAAGGTCCCTTTGTTTAAGTGCAAATGGGTCAATCTGTTAGGCGGCGGGGCACAGGTAGACCCACAGTACGGAATGACAACAGTGGATCTGAAAAATCTTGGGTACACTGACGAACCGTTCGTCCTAGCCAATGATGTGGCACAGGTTATCTATGTGAAGGACATGTCTACCAAACCGAGAAAAAGAAAAGATAAGGAAGCGAATACATCATACGATGAGCCAAAGCGCCACATGGTTCTTTCAGGAAAAAGGGACATCCTGGGAGTGGACGGCAAGACAGACATGTCTGAAGATTATGAAAAGTTTCATGAAATTCCTCCTTTCAATGTCAAGGCTGACCCAAGCATCCTGATAAACAATGAAGATTATCCATGGTTACGGCGCAATAAGCAAATGACACAAGCGAAGAAAAAGTAAAGACTTTCTCCCGCAACTATTATGATGATACCATGCTAACTTTGTAACACACGACCATGCTACCATTGTCCGTTTTGTACATGCACATGCTATGTGGGTGAAATTATGATACCATCCCAACTTTCAACTTTTTCAGAGTTCATTTGAAATGCTTTCATGTCTTATGGTTCAAGGTTTTATGTGTTGAGGCAAATGGATCAATATGTCAGGAGGCGGGGTACAGGTAGACCCACAGTACGGTATGACAACAGTGGATCTAAACAATCTTGGGTACACAGACGAACCATTCGTCCTAGCCAATGATGTGGCGCAGTTATTGTTTGAAACTTTGATACTTCGAAAGTGATTGTCCATTTTGTACACGAAGTGCATCAAGTTTTCTCTATAAGCGCATCTATTATCATTTTTTTAGTAAGTTAATCACAAACTTGTGATTCAAACAATTTTTAAAGAATTCAAATTTTAACTATTCAAATTTGAAAACTAATGGCACTAACAGAAAGTTTATAATTTTTCTAAAACTAATGGCACTAACAGAAAGTTTATAATTTTTCTAACCTAAAAGCAAACAGAATTAAAAATTAAAGCAAAAAACAAAAGAAAATAAATAATGCAAAAAACAAATCAAAAAAACAGGAAAAAACTATTTTTATAGTAAAGTTAATCACAAAATAAAA
>NC_057813.1:245895-246431 GCF_018294505.1 Triticum aestivum
TAAAACTAATGGCACTAACAGAAAGTTTATAATTTTGCTAACCTAAAAGCAAACAGAATTAAAAATTAAAGCAAAAAACAAAAGAAAATAAATAATGCAAAAAACAAATCAAAAAATAGGAAAAAACTATTTTTATAGTAAAGTTAATCACAAAATAAAATAAATAAAGCAACAAAGAAAACAAAAAACTAAAAAAGTGTTTTCAAATTTGAAAACTAATGGCATTAACAAAAAGTTTATAATTTTTCTAAAACTAAAAGCATAAAGAATTAAAAAAATAAAGCAAAAAACAAAATAAAATAAATAAAGCAACAAAAAAACAAAAAATGCCACCTGCTGGGCCACCACGGCCTGAATACGACTAGAAACCCTATCATGGGCCAGGATTCAGGCCCGCAGTAGGCCCACAGGCATTGTAGTGACAGATTAGGCCCGAAAGCCTGCAGTTGAGAGGAGCTCGGGAGGGTGGGCGCAGCAGCGCTTATAAACCACCCCCGAGCCCTCTCAACTAGCGAGGTGGGACTAAACTTTTGGGC
>NC_057813.1:247104-253592 GCF_018294505.1 Triticum aestivum
CTGACCATCGCCGCCGCCGCTGCTCTCTGTGTGTGATAAAAAATTTCATATGTGTATGTATATGCTCATATGTATTTGGATTTGGCTATGTATGTATGTATATGCTCATATGTATGTATGTATGTATGTATGTATGTATGTATATGCTCTCTGTATATGGATTTCGCTATGTATATGCTCTCTGTATATGCTCATATGTATGTATGTTCATATAGCATTTTTTCTATATATGAATTATTTTTTTGTTCATGGATATATGCTAAAGAAAACGAGGGGGTGATAGATGGTGATGAGGGGTCGAGGGGGGGACGAGAGGTCGAGAGGGGTCGAGGGGACAAAAAAATGTTATCAGGGACGAGGGTCATCGAGGGGTCGAGAGAGGGACGAGGGGTCGAAAGGGGTACGAACCGGGACCAATACTCTGTGTATATAAGCATGACTTAGAAAGAAGAAGAGGAGAGGAAGAAGAGGAGAAATAAATAAGAAGAAGAAAGAAGAAGAAAAAGAAGAGGAGAAGAAGAAAGGAATAGTGGAGAAGAAGAGAAAATAGAATATATTCTATTTTTTCTTCTTCTCCACTATTCCTTTCTTCTTCTCTTTTTTTCTTCTTTTTTTTCTTCGATCTTCTCCTCTAGCTATTCCTTTCTTCTTCTCCTCTTTTTTCTTCTTCTTCTTCTTCTTCTTCTTCTTCTTCTTCTTAACTTTTATCGGGAACGAGGGTGTCGAGGATCACCGAGGGGTCGAGGGTCGGGAACTAGGGTAGAGGGTCGAGGGTCGTTAAGGGGTCAAGGGTCGAGGGTTTCAGGGTCGAGGGTTCGAGGGTTCTATAGGGTCGAGGGATCAAGGGTCGAGGGTCGAGGGTTCCAGGGTCGTCTAGGGGTCGAGGGTTCGAGGGGTCGAGGATCGCCGAGGGGTCGAGAGAGGTTTCCTAGTGTCAAAGTATTGAAGAAATCCATGGCTTCATCATTAGCCGGAAGTAACCAGGGCATGACGAAGTCCTCCAAAGTTATTTTGGAATGGTGTCCCGGATAGGAAAATTTGCCTTTTTGTATGAATTTCAGCAAAGGCCTTCCAAATAACGATATTTGGAAGGTTATTGCTGAACTTTGTACCAAAAAGCGAATTATCCTATCTAGGACTCCGTTCCAAAATAACTTTGGAGAGCTTCGTACCATCATGCACCTGTTACTTTCGCCTAATGATGAAGACATGGTTTTGTTGAATCCTTTGACACTAGGCAACCTCCCGACCCCTCGGCGATCCTCTCGAACATGAGAGGAAGAAGAGGATCGCCGAGGGGTCGAGGGTTCCAGGGTCGTCGAGGGTTCGAGGGGTCGAGGATCGCCGAGGGGTCGAGAGAGAGATTTCCTAGTGTCAAAGTATTGAAGAAATCCATGGCTTTATCGGGAGCGAGGGTCGTCGAGGGACATAGATGTAGTGTCGTCGTTGTCGATATATACCCCCTCCCGATAGCTTCAACACGTGGGGGGTCGATATTACCCCCTCCTTGAAGCGTTCTCGAGGCCACCCCAAACCCTTGAAGCGTTGTCGAGGCCACCCCAAACCCTAGAGAAGCAGCGTCGAGGCCACTAATTAATATATATGATTCCTTACTATGATTAGGTAGCTAGTTCTACGTTTTCCACTAATATATCCATCTGTCATGTTTGAATAATAATTGCCATGTTGTAAATATTTGTAGAAACTATGGACACCGCCCAAGACAAAGCAAAAGAAGCGTTGTTGAGGGACATAATCGCAGAAGGAAGTGATGTCGTCTCGTTGTTTCTCAACGACACCGATGGTCTAGAAGGAGAGGGTGAAGAAGCTGGCTACGGTGACCTAATGCCGGTGCAAGAAGAAGAACATGAGGACGGCTCCGGTGACCCAATGCCGGTGCAAGAAGGAGACCGTGATGACGGCTCCGGTGACCGAACCGAGTCCGGCCAGGTATATATATTAGTTAAGCCTGTGCTGACTAGCTGATTGATGCATTCATTGTTTTGGTATGTACACATATTAATTAAGTCTTTGTTCTTTTTTATAGCCCTCCGGATCGAGCACAACTTCGGTAAAGAGACGAGGCCCGAAGAAAAAGTTGAGCTCGGATGAAAAGTTTGAGATCATAGCAATCGCGCCCGACGGCCAACCGATTGAACCCATCCGAACAAAGAACGCATTTGTTGCTCAGTGCGGGGTTCTGGTTAGGGACAAGATCCCGATAAGCATCCAGCAATGGTTTAAGCCGGCTACAGAAGACCCTGAGGTGTCTTATGTCAATGATATGCAGAAAAATGATCTTTGGACTGAGCTGAAGTCAAATTTCACCCTACCGCCAGAGGATAATCCAGAGAACCCAGTTAAAGAGCAATTAATCAAGTCTTTTGCTCTTAAGAGGATGGAAGAACTATTCAGGAGGTGGAAGAAAGAGCTGAATAAGTTTGTCGAAAATAATGAGACACTAGAATTCAAGGGCGGATATGAGAAGATCAGAGATCACTGGCCCGCATTTGTGGCCCACAAGACATCGGAAAAGAGTAAGAAGATGTCGGCGACAAACAAGCAAAATGCTGCGAAGAAGAAGCTTCACCATCGCACGGGGTCAGGTGGCTACCTCGTAGCCCGGCCTAAGTGGGCCAAGACTGAGAATGATCTGGTTGATAAAGCGATCGACCAGAGACAATTAACTGGCCAGACCGTTGCTGGACTTGGTTCTTCGGGGCTGGTGGAACCTTGGACCCTGTAACAGGGAAGTGCATTTGGACGAACGATCAAATGGACATACCAGTCAGGAAGCTTAAACAGTATATCAAAGCAGCGCAGCAAGGGACGTTCTTTCCAGACAGAGAGAATGACGAGCTCACAATGGCCCTCGGGAATCCTGAGCACCCTGGACGGACACGAGGCACGCCAGGCTCCATTCCGTGGAAGGTTGGGTTTCCGGACGCAGGCGGTTACAAATCCCATGAGAGGAGGAAAAAAGTGCAGCAGACCCAAATGCAGGCGCTGCAAGCAAGGGTAGACGCGATAGAGGAACGAGAAGCAAATCGCAGCAAACGTACTGCCGAAGCTTCCCCCGAAGCTACCCCGCCATCTCAGCGCAGAAGCAGCGTGGCTTCCACCGAGCTATTTCAGCTGGAGCATGCCTTGACGGCTCCTGCCAGCTATCCCGTGGATGCTATCATGAAGTCTCAAAATTGTCACCTTATGACGCAATGGATGAATTTGAAGGTCAAGGCGGCTGTTGGCTCTATTTATCCTACTGAACCCGGCGCAACTTTTCACTGCCGGCCGATTTCAGAAGGATATGCTAGGGTGATGGTGGATGAAATAACGGACGGATTTGATGACCTCCAGCTTGACCACGCTACCGGTGAAGGGGAGACTCGGCTGGGGTCTGCTCTGAAGACTCCATGCCTATGGCGGAAGGAGCTCATCAACCTTCCGAACTGGACGCCTCCGCCTCCTCCTCCTCCTCCGGCGAGTCAGGGCACTCCGCCTCCTCCACCGCCTCCTCCTCCGGCGAGTGACGATCAGGGCCCTCGGTCGGCTCCTTCTCCGGCGCGTGGCGGCACTCCGCCTGCGCCGGCGCGCCCGAGCAGCCAGCCTCCTCCTTCTCCGCCTCGTCAGCAAGGGCGGAAGAGACCCGCCGTCGCTCCGGTAGCTGCTCCGGCGCGTTGTAGTCCTTCTCCTCCGCCTCGTAAGCAAGTAAAGAAGACAACCGCTCCGTCTGCTCGGCCGGCGTCTAGCAGTACAACCAGAGGCGGGAGGACATACAAATTCGGTCCTTCTCTGAAGAGTCCACAGAAGTTACCATACGAGAGGACCCCGGAGGAGAACGCGAAGATCACGTGAACCGAAGTGGATGACTGGTTTCAAGGGTTGAAAGCAAAGAGACATCCACCTCCGGAGGAGAAGGTAGATCCGGTGAAAGTGAAGTGCACTCTGGCTGCCCTGGCAAAACCACCCAAGTCTCCGCCGAAAGGCAACTATGAGCGCATTATTGCAAAGACATGGGCCGAAGCGGAGCGGTCGGGAAGTACAGTCAGTGATCAAAGGCTGAAAGAACGACGAGCAGCTGGGAAACAAATTGCCCAGCTCGGCGAACAAGCGAAGCAATCGTGCCCCCCGCTCAAGGTGCCTAGCGACATCATCGATCCGAGGATGGTGCCCGGTTATGACAATGTTGACGATTACCTGCCCGACGATGTATATTATGATCCCATGGAGGTGCAGATACACAGATACGAGTACGGGAAGCCTCTCGTCAAAGATGAAAAATCTTTAACAACGATGATGCGAAGATTACATGATTGGTACTTGAAAATCTGCAGAGAGTCTGGGGGGAGGAGTACTTTGTATGCGAGAGTTAAACCGGAGCATGACCTCGTTGGAATTGAACTATTGCCTATTCCATTTGAGGAGTTCTATCAGTTTTTCAATCAATTGGCCCTCGATAAAACAACGATCACCTGCTACTGTCTGTAAGTACTACTACTTCTATTATTAAGTCTCTCTATATAGCTCATCTCTTTCATTGCATGTATTTATAATTATTCTCACTATATTATGCAGATTGAAGATCGCCGAATTGAAGAAAAGACAAATCGGTGATATTGGGTTCGTTAACACATATCTCATAGATGCAACTGAGGTTGAACATCGTCCCAAAGATACCGAGGTCAACTTGCTACGATTATTCAAAAAAAATGAAAACAAAGATATAATACTCTTTCCTTACAACTTCAAGTGAGTGTTACTGTCTTGTGCATATTCGGTTTCCCTTATATATTAGTCCAGGTTATAGTAATGTAATTGATGAGTTATGCATGCATGTGCAGTTTCCACTATATTCTCCTAGAGATTAGGCTTGAGCAGGGAGTAGTAACCGTCTTGGACTCTAAACGAAAAGATCCCCAGGAGTATGCAGACATGACTGAAATCCTCAAGAAGTAAGTTAAATCGATCATTATCCACCATATCAACAACTTTGTTCATTTCCTGATATCAAGTAATTGTTTTCTTTGTCCGGCAGGGTTTGGAGAAAATTCACCAGAAAAGTTCCGGGACTGCCAAAGGAGCTGGAATTTAGACACCCGAAAGTAAGTACTATAGTAGCATGTTCCGCGCATCTCCTAGTGATTCAAGCGCTAGTTTCATCAATACCATTTAGCATTCTTGCTTATCAGTTTGATTGACCTCTATTTCTTGTAAAGTGGTTGTGGCAGGAACAAGGGAATGATTTCTGTGGATACTACGTCTGCGAGTCCATCCGCCACACGACCTGTGAGCGGGGCGGGTACTCTGACGAACAATATGAAGTACGTAAATAACAACATTCACAATTTTATTTTATTACCATCATTTGTGTTGAGTTTCATTCATTCATATATATATGTATTGACCCCCTTCTTCAAATTAGATGTTTCGGAAGCGGGATGAACTCCTAGCACCAGCTCGCATGCGAGCAATTCAAGAGGAATTGGCGGCATTCTTTCTTGACCACGTGATCGCTGAAGACGGAGAATACTATATGGACCATGAGTCCGTATGATTATATTTGTAAGAGATAATTATTGTATATATGTAGCCGGTAGTGTCGGATAGATATACGAGAACTTGTTGTTCGACCAATCTCTCGGAGAAGGAGAGGTGGTCGATATCACTTCTCTCTGTATGCATATATGTTCATGACGATCTTCTGTTTCCTTCGTTTGCTTACTAGCTAGCTAGCGTGTCTAGTCCTCTCTATACGTATGTATAGTACGTAGCGTCGACCAAGCACGGACATAAGAGAGGACACTTCTCTTTATTAATTATAGCTAGCTAACACAATATATGAAACACCTAAATTAACCCCCCAAAACCCCCAAACACCCCCCCCCCCTTCAAAAAAAAAACAAAAACCCCAACCACAGAAATGCTGACGCGTGGATGCATATTGGTCCCGATTGGTGCCACCAACCGGGACCAAAGGGTCTCCTGCCTGGGCTCCGCGCACAGGCCACGTGGAGGCCCATCTGTCTCGGTTCTGGATTGAACCGGGACTAAAGGGACAGGGCATTAGTACCGACCCTTTAGTCCCGGTTCCAGAACCGGGACAAAAGGCCCTTACGAACCGGGACAACAGGCCCTTTTTCTACCAGTGTTTGGTTGGGTTGATTCTTTGTGTTTACATGGGGTCGACCGCAAGATCATCTAGGGGTTGAGACCTCGGGCTCTACTAGAATAATGTGCCTATCGAGGGGTCCCTGTCAGGTGTTATATAGGTGGATGATCCAAGGTTACAAATCTCGAGTCGGTCGAGGAGTTGTCCTAAGCTACGTTTGGTAGCTAACCAGGTCGGCTGATACATGTCGTATACATGTGGATTCCTAGCCTAATATGTGAAGGAGTCCTTGTCTTGCCCTCCAAGGTGGTGATGCACTCCGGATTGTCGATAGAAATCGAGTACAGGCTTGGGCCGCTCTACTGTCGTTGGGCCTCTT
>NC_057813.1:253709-271120 GCF_018294505.1 Triticum aestivum
AGGGGGCATGGCACCGTCAAGGGGAGGTGGAGAGAACAAGGAGGGATAGAGCCAAGTGAAGTAACCTCGCGGGTGAGGGAGAGTCGAGCGAGGGATCTCTTATCTTCATATTATCTATAGGCTACTAGCAGTATTTTCTTAGAAGAGTTAGGGTTTGAGGACGAAGAACAACAGTCGGTGTAGGAAATCCCTCGTCTCTGGTTACCATCTTGGAGCTGAGTGAGGGAGGGGGGCCTCGGATACTTAAGTGTTTCGTGGTCGGCGGAGGAGTCTTTCTGGTGAGATGGTCTCATAGTGCTTTTGTGAATGAAATTATTCCAATTCTTTCTCATGAAGCCAGAAAAGACTTGGAGCAGATTATTCCGATCAGATGAGTTTATGTTATTGTGTCATGTTGCTTTTATTAATTAGTTTTATTCTATGTGGAGTTGAAATGTTCCCTCGCTACTATGGTGAAAGATCTTGTGGTTCGACTGTTGGTGGATCATCCCCAGCCCAAGTTCCTTCATTGCTCACGACTTGTCATCTTTTTAGATGAAGGGCTTAAGGGGCTAACAGAAACCATGAACTTGTCAAATTAGAGCCTCTTTACTTGGCAGTATTTCATCTTGCAAAGATTGATACCACTAGGAAGATGTCTCCGAGAGATTTCATCGTAATTCATAGTTATGCGAGTTGGTTTGTAGCATGGTTTTCAATTTTGAAAAGAAAACAATTTCAGACGTCACCAAAATATGCAAAATTTTGAAGCAGATCTCAGATTACTTTGGGGTTGTGAGTTTCTCCAGTATTCACTAAATAAAATAAAAAAATAAGAGTACTTGTAATCTCTGGCTCAAAATTTCAGGGTTCCAAATATTTGAGACCCACCAAAATATGAAATTCCAACCCTGGTTTGTAGTTTGTTGGAGCTTGAACCCAAAGGCATTGTTGTACATGTAACAGTTGTGATTATGAATAAAGTTATGGATGTTTTGTAAAAAAAAATGTATTTTCTGTGTCCTCAGTTTGAGAGAGATGGAGGAGACAAGAATAGTAGTAGCAGGTGGATGGACCAAAAAATGGCATTCCTGCATCCGTCCGTCTTTCTTGGCTGCCTGCCTCACTGACTGCCTTCCTTCCTCAACAAACCACAATCTCTACCGGTTAATTAAGATCCTGGTAATTAATTACATGCACTCGTTAATTCCCACTCCTCTCCTCTCCTGTAATCGATCGATTCATTCAGTCGTCCTTGTTAATTTCATTCATTTCATTTTGATTATGCATCATGCGTGCGTTCCCCCGTAGGATTGGAGATCATTTCATTCATTCCTGATCATTCTTCTTCTGCTGTTATTGTCTTGATGATGCATGCAGATCCACCATGTTCATGTTGTGAGCTCATCGGGTGCGCCGGCGGTCGACCTGCGGTGGTGCCGGTGCCATGGACGAGGAGGAGATTGAGGGGGTGCCGGCCTTCTTCCACCGCCACCCTCTCCTCCTCTGCTTCCTCCTCTTCCTCGCCTTCACCTACGCCTTGGTCTACCCCGTCTTCGCCTTCATCCTCGCCGCCGCCCCCGTCCTCGTCCTCACCGCCCTCCTCCTCGGCCTCGTCCTCCTCCACAGCGTGCCCCAGGACCACGACCCACATGTCTACAACAAGATCAGCCACCGCCCACCTCAAGTCCAACCAAGCACCACAGGCGCCATCACCACACATCACCACCGACCCTCCCACGAATCCAGCGACTCCTCCTCCTCCGTCGACGAAAATGACCACCACCCACCCACCGTGTCCAACGCCACCTCGCACGCCTCCTTCCCCGACACCGCCGCCAACAGCGAATCAGAATCAACCGACTCTGACCACGAAGAAAGGCAGCACAACCACCAGCGCTCCGAGAAAAAGGACGCGGTGCGGGCCGTCGCGTGGACGGCTGATGACGCCAAGAGCATCGAGAACATCGGCTCGCTCGAGCTCGAGATGAACGCCACCGTCGAGAAGCTCATGTCCAGGCGCCGCGCCCGCGGCCACCAGCGACCTCTCCACCACCACCACCAGCAGCAGCACGTCATGGAGCTTGACGACCCGTCCAAGCTCAGCATCGCCACCAGGAAGAGGAACCCCTTCGACCTCGACGGGCCCTACGACGAAGACGACAACTTCCCCGACTCCGCACCCTCCATGCTCGGCCTACGCCCCTCGCGCAACCCCTTCTTCGATGATATGGACGACGATCTCCAGCACCAAGCACCACCGGAGCCGTCGTCCATCCCAGGGGCCCCGGCAGCGCAGAAGAATGCCATGCTGTTCCGACGGCATGAGAGCTTCACCGTGGGTGCGCCGTACGTGAGCGACTTCCGGCCATCCCGCTTCAGGCCCTACTTCGTCACCGAGAAGATGCAGGGCCAGCCGGTGACGGTTCCCGAGGCCAGCCGCGAGAGCAGCTCCTCGTCCACGTCTTCCTCCTCTGCGGGTGCCACTGCTTATGCCTATGCCTATGCCTATGCCTACGCCTCCGCCAACAAAGAAGAAGAGGCAGCAGCAGAACAAGAAGAAGCTTTGGCAGCAGTAGAAGCAGAAGCAGCAACAATGTTGGAGGAGGTGAAGCCTACCGTTGAGTACAGCAGCAGGTCTCATGAGGTGGCGGCGGTGGACGTGGAGCTCATCAGCGACTCTTCCGACGACGACATGACACTGCCTGGTGGTGGCCATGCCCATAAAGGGCAGCATGTACAGGCACAGCAGCAGCAGCAGGAGGAGGAGGAGGTGGCTGAGCAGGAGCAGCAAATGACGATGGAGCAGGAGCAGGAGCAGCGAATGAAGCAGGAGCAGCGAATGAAGCAGCAGTTGGCTGAGCAGGAGCAGCGGATGAAGCAGGCGGCTGAGCAAGAGCAGCAAATGAAGATGGAGCAGGAGCAGCAAATGAAGCTGCAGCAGGAGCAGCAGATGAAGCTGCAGCAGGAGCAGCAGATGAAGGAGCAGCGAATGAAGCAGCAGTTGGCTGAGCAGGAGCAGCAAATGAAGCAGGCGGCTGAGCAAGAGCGGCAAATGAAAATGCAGCAGCAGCAGCAGTTGGCGTTATCAGACGATGACGAGGGGGATTCGTTTGAGGTGGAGAGCATCACGAAACAAGTAGCAGCGGCGGCGGCGGGCAAAACCAAGCAGCTTGAGACAGATCCTGCATACGACTACAGCCCGTCAAAGACGGAGAAGGCAGCATTTGCCCAGTTACCTCCTCCGGCGCCGCCAAATAAGCTGCAGACGATGCGGAGAGTGTTCTCAGAAGAAGACGCGGACGAGCCATGGGCAGCGCCGAGCGGACTGGAGGAGACAGCTGAGGATGAGGGCAGGGAGCAAGACCCTCCTCTTTCTGCTCCTGCTGCTGGTGCTGCCCCTCCTCTTTCTGCGGCCGCCAAGAAAGCTATCGGCAAGTCCACCAAGTACAAGCCGCCATCCAAGAAGGCAGTCTTAGGCTTCTTCCGCAAGTGACAACACATGCGTCTTGTCTTCTTCTCTTCTTCTCTGTAGTAGACAACACATGCATGCCTCCTATACTCGATCTCTCAGGACCTCAATGTAAAAAAAACCCAAGGAAGAAAGCAAATACGTACCTTTTACTGATTCTTGCCTGCAGGCTCTGTACATTATTATGTAGGAAGATATTCCTTACTTCATCATATCGTAACGAATCTTTATGCTTTGGCAATGCACCACCACGCGAATTATTCCATCCATATGTATGTACTCACTCAGATTCCTTGTCTGACCACCAAGCAACCGAGAAATGCCCACCGACGCTACTATATCCATGACACCTCGTTCCCCTATGCCTTGCCCATCTTTCCCTTCTGCATTCATCAAACACCCAGACGCCATGAATTCTGCCCTCACACTTGTCTCCTTCTACTGATTCTTGCCTGCAGAGGGAGTAGCAGGGATTCTCAAAATTTCCGTATAATATTAATACCGTGTTTCTATATTTCCATCCATCTCTTGGAGATTATATTTCTTTTAGATGTAATAACTAAATGTTTTCACCCATGGCACGCTGCAGGAAAGTTGATATCTTCAACGACTCACCTGTGAAACAAGGAAACCGGGCATTGGTAGGCATAATTTATTCTGCTGCTGCATCCAACTATATTTCTTAGTCTGACTACCTCTAGCTAATTCCAATCCCTGCAGGACATACTTCATTCCGTTGCCTATTCGTTTCGACAAAAACCCAGAATCAGCTGAAAGTATGTGCTTCATATATAAATTCAACTTTTTAGTACAGTAATAAACTAGAACCACTTAAAACCCAGCTAAGCATCGATGCACACATGCAGGAATTCTACAGGACGCAGCAGGGCTTGGGTCCTTTGTCAAGCTTTATGAACTCTGCGTGGAGCATATCGCACGTCTTTTCAGATTTGTGGCGGGTGGATTGATTACGGGACTCCTCATTTTGTATAGCATATGCAAGGAGTTGATGTAAGGAGGCAATACAATACAACAGGAAATCCCACATTTTCAGAAGAATAGCAGCAGTTCTCAAAGATACCCTGTAATGCTGGTTTATTTCATCCTATTCTTGCTCCTGCGAAACAAAAACGGGCGTCATTTCACTCTTAAAGAAAATGACTGACAGCATTTGTAGGGATGTATATATATTGTTGTAAGAAAGACAGGAAGTACTGAGCAATGCTACTATCACATTCTAACTAATATTACTATATTGTGCGTGCCTATGTGTTATTCCTTGGGTGTGTGTGGGATGGTGAATTCCTTGGTTAACTAACCATAAGCGGATACCATCATACCATATAACTCTGCATTGACTCGAAAAGAGTCGACAAGTCAGACTGGATGGGCATAGCCTCAACAGTGCATGCCGCCTCTGTACTGGCTCATTTGTGATTGCAGCAGCAGGAGCAGGATGCATTGGAACAATTACCTATGGCGCAACCAAGTAAGCTGGCGTCCATGTGGAAAGTATTCAAAGAAACAAGTTGGGAAGTCGAGCCACCCTCCAAGAAGGCAGTCTTAGCAGGCTTCTCCTTCTTCAGGGAAACTCAATGTAAAGCTTCAGGGAAACTCAATGTAAAGCATAGCAAAAGGAGCACCAAGGAACAAAGCAATACCTTTTCACAAATTGGCATGATTCTTACCTTGCCAGCCTCTGTATATTATAGTGGAAGTGATTCCTTACTTCATATGGTAACAAACAAATGTTTATGCTTTAACGGTGCACCACGGAAATTCCATTTGATGCCAGGAAGCTTCTTCCCCTATAGGCTATATATATATATATATATATATATATATATATACTCAGATTCATTCTCTAACCACCAAGCAACTGAAAATGCCCACCAGCTATACATGACTATATCACACCTCATTCCACTATGCCTTCACCTCTTTCTGCATGCAAACACCCAAACACCATGAACTCTGCCCTCACACATATCTCCTTCCACTCTCCCTCTTATTTCATCCTAAAACAGCGCCCGCAGTCCCGCCACCAGCAGATCAGCATCAAGTGGCGGAAGAGGCAACAATGTTCAGCAAAGCCCATACGAGCCATACCAGGGCCGAATGGAACCGGTGCTTACCGTGGAGGTAATAACTTACCATCTTCACCCCTGACAGATGTGATTCAGGAGTTCTACTCCTCCCTCAATGATAAGGACATCACACGACTCGAGAAGCTGATTTCCCTTGATTGCGTCATCGAGGACACTGCATACTACAAACCGCTGGACGTCAAGGTTTTCATCTGCTCCAATATCTCCAGTCCTCTGCATATTTTAACCATCAGGCTATTAATTTAAAGCCAGGTTCCCATACTTGGAATTCACAGAAACAACTTTGATGCATGCAGAATACCCATACCTACTTCACAAGGCTTATCAAAGTTATGGGGAAGAATGCCAAATTTGCTATCGATGAGGTTTGTCAAGGAGTAGAACCCACCGTCGCAGTAATGTGGCACCTTGGTAAGATCCTCCTGCACCATGGAATTGGAATTATAAGTGGAGGATAAGAAGGATAATTGTATCATCATGCTGCATGTTGCAGAGTGGCGCCGGGAGATGATCCCATTTGCCAAGGGCTGCAGTTTCTTCATGTGCTCAGCAAATGGAGCAGCCCTTCTTATTAGGTAGTAGATGAGATTAATAACTAATGTATGTCCTTTAATTTCTATATAATACAGTGTTTCAGTGTTTCCATCCATCCATGTCAGGCAAGCTGTTGGAAGTATAATGCTTTGGTGGTTTGGCCTCTAGATAGATATTTTTCTCTTAGAGGTAGGTAATGCTCCCCTTGACCTGACACAGAAATGTTTTCATTCACCCACCCTGCAGGAAAGTTCATATCTTCGACGAGTCACCCCTGAAACCAGGAAAGCTGGCATTGGTACGCGTACTAACCTAACCAGCTTCTTGTTTTTCCTGCTGCACCCAACTAAAATATTAGTTCCATTTAAAATCTTAATGAGATATTCCAATGCTTACAGGAAATACTTAATTTTGTGATCAACGTGTTCGACACATTCCCATATATAGCTAAAGGTATGCTCTTCATCAAATCAGCTGTGCAGTATAAACTAGTATTATGGTGTTAAAATCCAGCTAAGCATGGAATTACACGTGCAGGTTTCCTAAAGAATAAAGAAGCACTAGCTCGGTTCTTCGCAAGGTTTTATAAATTCTGCGGGCCTTTTATCGTCCCTCTTGTTGCATATTATACCGACGTCCCAATTCTTGCATATTATACCCGCTTCTGGTCATATGTGGCACAAGGATTCACTATGGTGCTCAACATGCTGTATAACATATTCAAGCGGTTCCTGTAATGAGGAACTAATATAACATTCAGAAGAAAAACAAATCTGGAAGAAGATAGCCTGTGTGGTTGCAATCAATTAAATTACCGGCAACATCACGGGTGAAGGATCAGCGAAGGACCGGACCTACAACAACCAGCTGCGGTATAGGCACTGTCAATGACTCAGAATATGCCACAAGATGTCGGTTTGTTTCCCAGAGGCTTCCTACTTTGCTCCTGTGAAACGGAAATGAACATCATTTCACTCTTAAAAGGAAATGGTCGTTAGCATAGGGATGCATGTATATAACCACAGGGTATTGTTGTAAGAAGAACTGACGAATACCATTGTTACATTCTTATACTGCGTACTAATTTCCAGCATCTAATAAAATGCCCCCAGGATATCCTGCTTACGGATTCTTGTGTAACAGCTGCAGTAGCATCTTATAATATTTGCCTATTTGTGTAGTTGTAGGTTTTTCTTTAAGACCCCACAGTACAGTCTGCACTTCACAGGAGAGTTTAAACACTTTCAAGTCTCGTGCTAAGCTTAACCCTGACAGCAATGTAAAGATATCTATTTCCGTGTGCTTTATCGAAAAATCTATTTCCGTCTGTAGCATTACATATTCCATTTGAAGCTTGAAATTGACTCCATGTTCCAGATTATTTTCCCTTTTTGTGGGAGTAGAATATCCAGGTAAAGAATGCTTCAGTCCAATGCAAGACAAAACAAATATCACTAGAGTTGGACATAATGCTTACCAGAACTCAAATCATTAACGACATTGTATGAGAGGCAGTCTTAGGCTTCTTCCGGAAGTGACAGACAACCAAACTTTCCCTTTCCCAAGACATACATACAGCCTTCTCTTTCTCTTTCTCTTTCTCTTTCTCTTTCTCTTTCTCTTTTTCTTCCTCCCTTCACAATCACAAGTCACTTATCTTCTTTTCTGTAGACAACCAAGGAACTCAATGTAAAGTAAATCAGAGCATAAAGAAAACCAAGGAACAAAGTTATCCCTTTTTACAGATTGGCATGACTCCATAAATTATGTAGGAAGACATTCCTTACTTCATATCGTAACAAATCTTTATGCTTTAGCAATGCACCACGCTAATTATTCCATCGCATTCCATGCCAGGAAGCCTCCCTGCTATACTCAGATTCATTCTCTAATAGCCAAGCAACCAAAAATGCCCAGCAACACTATATCACACCTCATTCCTCCATGCCTTCACATCTTTCTGCATTCAAACCCCCAACACCATGAACTCTGCCCTCAAGCTCGTCTCTTTCCACTATCATCCCTCTTTCAACCTAAAACAACGCCCACTGTCCCAACGCCAGCAGATAAGCGCCGAGTGGGGGAAGAGGCAACAATATTCGCCAAAGCCCATACGAGCGATACCAGTGCCAAATGCAACGGGGGGACTCAACAATGCTGACCGCGGAGGTAATACCTTACCATCTTCACCCATGACAAATGTGATTCAGGAGTTCTACTCTTCCCTCAATGACAAGGACATCGCGCGGCTCACGCAGCTGATTCACCCTGATTGCACCATGAAGCACACTTCATATTATAAACCACTGGACATCAAGGTTTTACCCGCACCTCATTTTCTCACATGCCCCAACAACTCATGGTTGAGTCCCCTGCATATTTGACCACTGGACAACAACTACTTTGCTGCCTGCAGAATACAATTACCTACTTCGCAAGGCTTATGGAAGCTATGAGAAAGAATGTCAAATTTGCCATTGATGAGGTCTGTCACGGAGTAGAACCCACTGTTGCTGCAGCAATGTGGCACCTTGGTAAGTTCCTGTAGCATGGAATTCAAACAAATAAGTGGCAGGCAACCTGGTAAGTGATAATGATATCATCTTTGTTGCAGAGTGGAACGGTAAGATCATACCATTTACCAAAGGCTGCAGTTTCTACACGTGTTCAGCAAAAGGAGAAGCGCTTCTTATTAGGTAGCTGAAATTGATACTCGCTCCATATTCTCTAATTTCTACACAACATCGTGCTTCCATCTTGGTATGCTCTTTCTAATGGCGCATATTCTCTAATTGACACCGCAGGAAAGTCCACATCTTCAACGAGTCACCTGTGAAACCAGTAAATCTGGCATTGGTACGCATACTATTACTAATAGCTTGTTTCTGCTGCTGCATCCAACTATATTGCCTCTAGCTAATTGCCTTCCATGGAACATTCCAATTCTTACAGGACATACTTCTATTTGTTACCTTTTTGTTCGACCTACTTCCAAAACAAGCTGAAGGTATGTATAAACTCTGTAGTAGTATAAACCATAGTACTAGTACTTAAAAATTAAAATCCAGCTAAGCATGAAAGTATATATACATGCAGATTTTCTACAGAATCCAGAAGCACTAGTCCAGTCCTTTGTGAAGTTTTACAAATTCCTCCTGGAGCCTGTTATCGTGTATCTTGTTGCATATTCTATCCGCTTCTGGTCATTTGTTGTGAAGCTCTACAAATTATACGTGGAGCCTATTATCGTGCATCTTCTAGCATATAATTTCCGCTTCTGGTCATTTGTCGCACGAAGATTGGATATGGTGCTCGACGTGTTGTATAACATATTCAAGCAGTTCATGTAAGGAAAAACTAATATCCCAGAAAATTCTACAATCAGAAGAATAGTGATTCTCACAGATATATACACCGTGTGGATGCAATCAATTACCGACAATATCATGAGTGAAGGATCCGAGAAGGGCTTCGGCAAATGTCGATGGATCAGAATCTTCCACGCGATGTTTATTTGTTTCCCGAGGCTTATCCTATCCTTGCCCCTGTGAAGCAGAAATGGACATCATTTCACCCTTATAAGAAAACTGCTGTTAGTGCACGGACGTATATATATATATATATATATATATATATATATATATAACCACAGGATAGATATTGCTGTAACAAGTACTCGGAAATTCTGCCTATGTATTCTTCTGAAAAAGCTGCTGTGTCATTCTACAATCTATCTGTTCGCATAGTGTAGGTTTTACTTTAGAGGCTATTTATTTCTGCATGTAACGCAGGAGTAAAATATATATCCAGGCAAAGAGTGTCAATTCAATGCAAGACAGAAGCATCATAATTAAGAGTTTAGACCAAGCAAATCATTGACATTGTATGAGAGGGTGGTTTGCTTCGTTAATTGACTAATAAAGCAGACTGCAGTGAATCTAAGAGAGCTTGATTCAGAATGGGGTGGAACAATAATCTATTTCATAGAAGTTTCAATGCAGTGGAATTTCTATAGATCCTTCAAGAGCAAAAGGCCCCTGAAAGAATCTTGCATTCTTCTTCTCATCATCCCATGCTTGATGTGCAGACGTCGAAAGAAATGGCTCTTTTTCTGAGTGGAAAACTGGAAATCCATATAGGAAGAATCCGAGAACCTGGCATAGAGAAACAGATGATAGCGCGCATAGGTTAGGCATCACTCTTCATCCTGTGTTTCCATGGAGCACCACTGATGCCTGAAAGGATATTCTGAAATACTGTGACCGATGGGTATAACTCCAGTGCCTTCCTTGCAATATTTTCTGCGACAACCACATCATTATGGAGCTCGCAAAATGCTAACAGATTCTTGTACATGGCCACAGCTGGAGTACGTGTGGAGGAGCGCGGTCTTGAGCACCAGGTTGAGGTCGGCCCCCCAGCGGAGGAGCTGCGCGTGGAGCTGCCTCCCGTGGCAACAGAGGCGCCTGGAGGCGCAGAGAGCCAGCAGGTTGGCCAAGGTGTGCTCGGGCATGCGAGGGTAGAGCGCGAGGGCCTGTGCCCAGTCGCCGGCGCGGATGAAAGCCGACATCATGGCGGTGTAGGCGACGGCGTCCCTGCGCGGCATTTCGTCGAACAGCCTGGCGGCGGCCGGTAGGTCGGAGCGGGCGGCGGAGTAGAAGGCGAGCAGGGAGCAGGCGAGGACGGGGTTGGAGGCGGCGAGGCCCCGGCGGCACGCCTGCGCGTGTATCTGGTAGGCCAGGCGGGCGTCGCGGCAGAGTAGGCGAGCTCGTCGACCGCGGCGGCCGGGTGGGCGGCGAGGACGCGGCGGAAGACGGTGAGCGCGGCGGCGTGGCGGCCTGCGCGCGCGTGGTCGGCTACGGCCGCGGCTCTGGCATGCGGCCGGCGCGAGGTGGCGGCGGCGGTGGCGCGGCAGCCGCAGCAGCATTCTGTTCTAGCTGCCGCTCACTGGGCTAAAAATCCATTCTTGTGCCGAATAAAAATCCATTCTTTCCATTGATTTTTTCAAGACTCAAGATTGTGTGGATGTTTCTTCCAAATCCAATCCAATTCATTCATTCACTCACCCCTAATAAGATTCAAGATGAAGAGCAGTAGCTTTGGTTTCCATTTATGTTTGCAAATCCAAATGGACTGAAGCTGATTCATTCATTTTTATTCTTCTTCTTGGCTGCCGCTCACTCAGACTCAGCTACATTCATTTTTCTGAATCCATTCTTCAGATTATCCATTTTAAACATCGAGAGAGACTCAAGATGTTGATGCGATCCAAATTCATTCACTCACAGATTTTGAATTTATTCATTTTAGTGTTATCTACAGCTAGTAGTAGGTGCTTTGATAGATATGTATTTTTACTTCATTCTTGCAAATCCAAATGGATTCATTTTTACAGATTGATGAACAGATGCATTTTCTTTTAACTAGTAGTACTAGTAGTCCCTCCGTTCCAAAATACATACTTGCCGTGGTTGGTTTTAGTTCAAAGTTCAAACGGAGGGAGTAGATAATAACAAGAATGGCATTCTTAGATTGATTTGATTACAACTGAAGGACAGCCACTCTTATATTATATGTAATGTAATGTAATGTAGCAGTAACTATCACATGTTTCTTTTGTGCAGAAAATCAAATCAAATCAAATAAGACCCTCCTCCCTTGACTTCCTTCCTTCCTTCTAAGGAAGATCATCCTCCTCCTCCCCTTCCGATTCGTCCGCTACGACCACGAGCCGCAACGGACCGCCAAACAGTCTGCTCAGCAGCGTCTGGTTCAGCCCTCCTATCCCTCGCGCCGTGCCAGAATGCCAGATCCTCGACGCCAAGCCCTGCCACCTGCTGCGCCCATTGTCCCGTGACGACTCGCTGCGGGGAACGCCGCATGTACGGGGATCCAGATAGTAGTTCAGGACCAGGCCGTTCCCGCGAGGAACGACCCCGAGGTCTCGTGACAGTGCCTTCCCCACTATTTG
The DNA here is from genome assembly GCF_018294505.1 of Triticum aestivum. Lineage (NCBI taxonomy): Eukaryota > Viridiplantae > Streptophyta > Magnoliopsida > Poales > Poaceae > Triticum > Triticum aestivum. Next base: position 265,774 of record NC_057813.1, read on the forward strand.
GACATGAGATATGCTGGAAAGCAAGCAAGCACATACATACATACATGATTAGTAAGCACATGTGTGCAATTATTTATCTAGCTCCACACAGTCGCACGACAACAACTCACCATATGTAGTAGAGACCATCGATTGCCTGTTTCTGAACTCTCCCAAGAAGCTCAACCTTGACCACCCCACCAATACACAGAACCGGGTGTGGCAGCTTGAAGGATTGCAAGACATTTTCCTGGAATAATAATGTTACTGACTCAGCAGGTTTACATACATACCAGCACAAGGCGACTGCAAACATATAGACACATTATTAAACAAAAAAATCCAGGTAATAAACACTTTTAGAACACTGCTAGAGATAGGTCGATCAAATGCAATTTCTTCATGCTCAGGCTTTTAAGAATTGTTCATGCTCTATATAAGCTGTTTGATTTATTTCTACAAGAGAAGAGATCCTTATGTTGAGCGTGCAAAGGACGACATATAGGCCTGGGGATATCAATCAGATATATCTATTCAACTGAGCTGCAAAACCTATTTTCTAGAAGCAACTGACCTGCAGCATCGGGAATTCTGGAGATGTGTAGGTCCAGACATAGTTTCTGTCATCAATCAACTGGCCCTCATTTTCATCACAGACAAGTGCTTCAGGGCGTAGCGGTGACCTTGGATAGCCCATCTGGACCCGGATGCTCTTTGGCGAATATATGGGATCGCCATGCTGGAAAAACGCTGCAACGACGCATGGTGGGAAGTACTGTTATTATTTAACACACACACACACACACACACCTGAGGCCTTTTAACTTGTTTTGAACCAGCCATATATACAGAAAGAAGGGAGGATGCAGTGACAGCAGACCTTTGAATGGCTGCAGCTTGATCTCTTGGATGAGGCAGAGATCGGCCTGGAGGCGATATATGAGGCACTCGGCGGTGGCGGGGTCCCTCTGGCCACCGCTGGACCAGTAGGAGGGCCTGTTGGACTCGAGGCGGTCGACAGGCTCGAGGGTGTTCTCGATGGTCTCGTCGGGGAAGTTGTCGGTGCTGGAGGCGCCGATGCAGTGGATGATGCAGTCCCTGGGCTTGTAGGGCGTGAGGAGGCCGTGGCTGAGGTGCATGTACACCCTGTGGTCCCGATGGAGCTTGTCGTCAGCGCTCGTGGCGGTGTCCTGATCCCGGCGTGCCAGGGTTCTGGAGGTGGTGGTGGTGACGTCGACTTGGGTGAAGGTGGAGAGCTCCGGGCAGGCCCGCAGGCACTGCAGCTTGCTGAACTGGTTGTCGATAACTATAGACGTAACGGCAGAGCACAAGAAAGAAGTAATCTTTTATAAGAAGAAGACGAGAGAAAAAACAGAGCATAGCTTTTGATTAGCACATTCATTCATTCATTAGACTGATTTCATATCTGGATCGGAAATCAGTACTCGTGCTTGCTAAACTAAACAAAACAGGTAGGAGTAGAGCAGAATCTATCTATAAATTCGGAGTAGATATGTAGATAAATGCTCCGGACATGGATGAATCGAATAGGGAGGCCAGATCCAGAGAGAGAGATACCGAATTGTCGCCAGGATCGGGAGACGGCGGATGCGCGTGCGAGGTCGGCGGGGTGGTGGAGCATGGTGAAGACGGTGACGGAGGTGTCGGGGCCCAGGTAGTCGACGAAATCCGCCGCCGGCGCCGGCGAGGAGGAGGAGGAGCATGGGGAGGAATCCTCCATGTCCATGGCTCTGGTCGTCCGTCCGCTAGTCTGGTGGGATAGGGGATGAAATTCGCCGAGCCGACTACCTCTTATGCAACCAATCAATCAATCAACTCATCTCATCTCATCTCATCTCATCTGAGGGACAAGACAAGAGAAGCGCGTGACCGACAAAGAGAAGAAGAAGAAGAAGAAGAAGAAGAGAGAAGAGAGATTGGATTGGATTGGATTGGGGGAGGGGAACCCGCTTTGGGCTGGGTTGGGATGGGACCCGTAGGTAGGGGAGGAGGGGATGACAGAGTACCAAGAAAAAGAAAAGAAAAAAGAGAAAGGGTAAATTCCCTCCTACCCAATTCACTTCCAATTCGAGCTTGTCGTCCGGTCGTCGCCACCGTCCGCACCAAGGCGACATACTACAAGTTGTTCACCCTGGAGCATCGGGCGGAAATGCAAACCACGGAGGAGCGCCACGCACTGCGGCTAGCCTGCCTCCGGAGTAGGAAGGTTCGAGCGAGGAGGAGTTGGAAGAGATGGGCCAAGAGGAGATTGAAGATACGGGGCAAGAAGAGGAGGAGCCACAATCGGATGAGGAGGAGGAGGATGCTCATGCCAAGTTCAGCATGGAGGTCACGCTAGTAGAGTTTGAGCTCACCTAAACGGAGGACGCAGAGCGGGCAGGACATCAACGAGTCTACCTGGTCTGAGGCGGAGGTGGCGGAAAACCGCCGCTTCATCGACCTGGAGGGGGGGACATGGTGCGTGAGTAGCTCTTCGCGGACAAGGAGGAGGCGCAGTCATTTCACCCGGCATGACCACGAGGCCGGTGACTCCAACAAGGAGGTTCGCCGTATCCGATGACGAGTAGTTTAGTTTTTTAGTCTGAGGTGAGGGCGAGGTGATGGTGTCTTCAATTAGGGGTCACTCACCATGCCGTCTCTCGGTCAAGGTGGGTCGGCCGAGGACCTCCTTGACGGTTCAGTAAGGGGCCATCTCAAGGACGCCCATGCTGCATAGAAGCATGTTTCTCGAGACTTGCGCATACTCCAAGGCTTAAAGATCGTTGCTTGCTCCCGCATGAGTGGTTGGGATTCCCAGGTGTAATGGTGATGTAGCCTAGAAGCAAGTACTTTCCTCAATTAGAGAACCAAGGTTATCAATTCAGTACGAGTTTCTCCCAACGAAGAAAGTTAGCAGTAAACACGCACGCATCACAAACACGCTTGTCCCCAACACGACAAGAGGATTATCAATCCCCTTGTCTTGCTAGTTACAAGATTAAACACAAATAATATAGATAATTGGTAACAAAAATAAAATAGGGCAACAAGGTAAATTATTGTTTTTAGTAAATGAGAATATACGCAGGGAGTATAACTTCATTAGTGACATCTCTCTTAACTACAAAGTTGCAATGAGTGTTTGATAGTTTGTTTAAAAGCAAGAGTGATTGGAAAAAGTTAAATAGTAATAAAGATTTCTGAATTGTCTTTGCTTTGGTGTTCTTGGTCTCCCCACAACGCCTCATCTGATTCGCCGATGCAATCAAAGCTATATCTAAAACTCGGTCTTACTTTTATTTATAACAAACATTTTAGCTTATTTATGATTTATTTCGGCAATATATGATTTTAGTTAACATTTTTTCTTATACTTAGCACAATCTGCAACATATTGATTTTGATAAAATCTACAATACAATGTTATTTGTCATAAATGTTGTCATGTATTTGCTAATACGTTCGTAACAATTGAAATTATATTTTGTGTTAAGAGCTACATTCGCTTTTTCTTTAGGTCCTTGTCTGAAATATTGCTAAGAAAAACATTTGACTAAATCGGACCCCTTCGATCTTAAAAACATTGCATTCTATGTGTTCACAACTATTTTAATATCCTTAAATATCTTTGTATAAAGCTCTGGAACATATGTGTCAAGCAAATCCCTTGAATAGTAAGCCAACAACATGGTGATGGTAGGGGCAGGTGATAGGCTAAAGTTGGAGAAGTCACTAGAACATCCATCTCTTCTATGTTGGTTAGTCTTGCCTCTCGGGAAAAGACATGACACCCTCGTCATGTGATCGGAAGTGTGATGATATAGAATAACATGTATAATGATAAAAAAAATAATTCTGCAACATTAAAAGCATGCTCTTCCGTGTTCTTGTATATGAAATTTTGACCACTCATCTCTGTGATAGTGGTAGCATGTTTACAAAAAGTTGCATGATATAAAGTACTACCTAAGAACTTGGAAGGAATCCCTAGCTAAAGGTTCACACGTGTGACTTGGCATCCAATAAAACCTTCTTTTGAAAAGCATAATCAGTATGTGTCGTTTGTTTCACTAAGGCTAACATAACAACCATGAGTATCACTAGAAAAAAGTGCTTACATGGCCACAAGTATCGTAGAAAGACACACTAAACTAGCATAAGTGACATAAATTTTATGCTCACACCGACACATCATCACCATGCTTTGGAGTCTTATACTAATCCAATAAATTTTATTATAATAAATAATATTTGTGAACTGAGCATAGCTCAGATGTGTTAGGCTACTTGTGATGAAAGAAGCCCACCAAGATTCAAGATACTTATGGTTAGAATTTGGAAGGTGCTCAAGGGTATCCATTGTTGCCCTGCGCAGAGCAGATACATACACATAGTAGTACTATGTTCCATGCTAGGTTAAGAAAAGAGAGAGGGTTAGTGAAATCCATTCATCTGACGGCAACGGGATTGAGATATGGATTTGGGTTTGGATTGGACGGCGCCTCATCCTTTGGCTTTGGCTTTGGCTTTGGCAACGGAGGGATGATGCAGCAGGCCACACGATGATGATAAGCACACCCATTTGTTTGTATATTTTACGATAATAAATAATAATATAATAAAATACTCCTATGTTACTTTTTTTTTGTTTTGTCAAATTAATCCGAGCTACAACAATATTCTTTTTTGAGCTAGCACAGTATCCTTCCTACACAGATATACATAGAAGTATCTTCTCTTGTAGGCTAGGCTAGGTTAAGAAAAGAATCAGACGGCGGTGGGATTGAGATGTTGGATGTTGGATCGGATCAGAAGGCGGAAGGCGGAGGGCGTCTAATCCCTCGTCCTACCAACACCGTAACAGCGGAGGGAGGGGATCCGGTCCAACCCTTGTCCTCTCCCCTCCTCCCCTACCCCGGATATTCACAATTTTATTTTATTACCATCATTTGTGTCGAGTTTCATATATATATATATATATATATATATATATATATATGTATTGATCCCCTTCTTCAAATTAGATGTGGCAGATGCGGAATGAACTCCTACCACATGATCGCGTACGAGCAATTCAAGAGGAATTGGCGGGATTGTTTCTTGACCACGTCGTACATAAAGCCGGAGAATACCATATGGAATTTGACATTAGATGTAAGGGATTGTAAGAGATCTTATATTGTATATATGTAGCTAGTAGCGTCGGATAGATATACAAAAACTTGTTGTTCGACCAATCTCTCGGAGAAAGAGAGGTCGATCACTTCTCTCTGTATATGTTCATGACGATCCTGTGTACTTAATGGTTCCCTCATTTGCTTAATAGCTAGCGTGTCGAGTTCTTTCTATACGTATAGTAGCTAGCTCG